>NC_044996.1:45419377-45695606 GCF_008728515.1 Papio anubis | reverse complement strand
CTACTCACTGCTGAAAAAGGTGGTACATGTATGTTTCTAAAAGAAGACTGTTGTTTCTACATAAATGAATCAGGGCTTGTAGAAGACCGGGTCCAACAGTTACGCAAGTTAAGCACTGGAGTAAAAACACGGCAGTTTGCTTCAGCTGCAGACCAACGGTGGAATTCCTCTATGTTTTCTCTGTTAGCCCCCTTCCTTGGACCCCTGCTAAGTCTACTATTTCTGCTAACCATAGGACCTTGTGTTGTTAACAGAATTTTGCAGTTTGTCAGAGAAAGGTTTAACACCATTCAGCTCATGGTCCTCAGAGCCCAATACCAACCTGTAAAGGCTGAAACAGAGTCAGACTTATAAGACCCAAGATTGGCTCTAGAGTTACCTGAAAAGAAGGGGGGAATGAAAAGAATGAGGCACATCCCCCATGTATCTCCCAACTTCCTGAGCCCAGCACAAACACATTCCTCCATATTTCTCTCAAACTTCAGAAAAACACCACCTAAGAAATCGCCGATAAGGACACAGCGGGAACCAATAAAAAATGCTAAATGTGCTGTAACCGAGAGAATTACCTTGTTCCCCTGTAACTTTACATATCCTGTTTACATCGGGCTATAAAAAGCAAGCACTCACATTGTTCGGGGCCCTCTTGTATGCTGTGGAATGGAGGGACCAAGTTCGAACTTGCAGTAAAGATCCTTGCCGCTTGGCTTTGACTCTGGACTCTGGTGGTCTTCTTTGGGGAACAAACGGTCTGGGCATAACAAAACAACAGAAATTAATTATCTCACAGTTCTGGAGGCTGGGCTGGAATTCTGAAATCAAGGTATCAGCAAGACTATGTTCCCTCTGAATGCTCTAAAGGAGAATCCTTCCTTACCTCTTCCAGTTTGTAGGGGGGCTCCCATTCCTTGACCTGTGGCAGTGTAATTCCAATTTCTGCCTCCATCTTTTCATGGCTGTCTTCGCTCTATGTCTGTGTCCCAATTTCCCTCTTCTCATGAAGACACCAGTCTTATTGGCGTAAAGGACCACCCTCTTCCAATATGACCTTATATTATTAGCTAATTATACCTGCAAAGACCCCATTGTCAAATAAGGTCACATTCTGAGGTTCTGGGGGTTAGGACAACCACATATTTTGCAGGGGGCACACAATTCCCTTCATAACACAGCCCTTCAAATATTTGAAGAAAACCATCAAATACCTCACAGTCTTCCCTTATCTTGGCTAAACCTTCCCTGTTCCTTCAACCCTTTTTTTTTTTTTTTGAGACAGGGTCTCACTCTGTCGCCCAAGCTGAGTGCATTGGTGAGATCATGGTTCAGCACAGGCTTGAACTCCCAGGCTCAAGTGATTCTCCCACCTCAGCCTCCCAAGTAGCTGGGACTACAAGCATGTACCACCATGCCCAGTTACTTTTTTATTATTTGTAGAGCAGCCTCGGTCTCACTATGTTGCCCAGCTCACAAACTCCTGGGCTCAAGCAGTCCTCCTACCTTGGCCTCCAAAAGTGCTGGGATTGGAGGTCTGAGCCACTATACCCAGCCCCTTCAACCATTTCTGAGGTTTAGCTTTATTTTTTCTGAACCACTGCCATTTATCGAATAATCCAGCTTACCTGTTATTCAGGTGTAGTTTGGCCATGCAGAATAGATCCACACTGTTTCCTCCCTGGATTTGTGTACTCTATTTCTATTACTGCTGCCTAAGTTTGAGTTAGTGTATTTTCTGTGTCTCCTCTTCCTTCCATTCCACTCACCTCAGGCCAAGTTAGGTGTCTCTTTTCTGTTGTTTTGCTTTACCTCTATCATTGTACTTACCACACTATGTAATAATTACATGTGTGAAAGAGAATTAAAGTTGTTATAAGTCAATGAAATGAGGCAACAGTGTATGGTGGTCATAAAATAGCTGGCTCATTAAGCATTAATTGAATTCTGTCCGTGTGCCAGGTACTGTATGTAACACTGTGGGTACAACTTTGGATAAGGTATAGTTCTTGCTCTCAGGAACTACATAGTCTAATGAGGGATACAGGCATGTGAACAGGCAAGAAAAATACAGAAGAATAAGTGCTGTGATAAAGGCAAATTTAGAATGTCTCGGTTGGGCATGGCGGCTCACTCCTCTAATCCCAGTACTTTGGGAGTCTGAGGTGGTAGAATTGCTTGAGCCAGGGAGTTCCAGACCAGCCTGGGCAACATAATGAGACCCTGTCTCTACAAATCATAATTTAAAAAATTAGGTGAGCATGGTGGTGCATGTCTGTAGTTCCACCTACTCAGGAGGCTGAGGTGGGAGGATCTCCTGAGCCTGGGAGTTTGAGGCTGCAGTGAGCTAGACTGCACCACTGCGCTTCAGGCTGGGTGACAGAGTGAGACCCCATCCCCCCAACCCCTCAAAAAAGGATGCCTTGAAAGCATAGAAGATGGATACCTAACCCAGCCCAGGATGGGGCATGTTAAGGGAAGCCTTCCTGGAGGAGATAGTGCATGGGCTCAATCTGAGAGGATGATAAGAAGTCAGCCAGGCAAAATGGGAGTAAGTGGTAAGGGTTGGGATGAGCCTCAGTATAGAAGCTATGGCATAAACAAAGGCAGAGAAGTACCTACATGAGAATTGCAATGTTGCATGCAGTTTGGAATTGTGGAAACATTAGCTGTGAGTAAACTAGTGTAACCCGACAGATTCTTCCTGCTCACCGCACAAACAAAATCAATTCACAGAGCCCATGGCATTACAGTGAAGAAAGTTTAATTGATGAGAGGCCAGCTATGCCACCTGGAAGACAGAGTTATTATTCAAATCAACCTCACCGAAAGCTCAGAGATTAGGAGTTCTTAAAGGCAGTTTTGGGGAGGGGGTGGGAGTGGCTAGATTATGGGTGCTTGCTCTTGGTTGGTTGGGGATGCAATCATATGGGGGTGGGAAATGGTCCTGTTGCACCTTGAGTCACTCCTCTGTGGGGCCACAGGAGCAGTTGGGGGATCCAGGTGGAGCCATCCGTGGTCAGATCTGCAAAAAACCTGAAAACATATCTCAAAAAACCGATTTTAGGTTCTACAATTGTGATGTTATCTGCAGGAGTAATTAGGTAAGTTGTATATCTTGTGACATCTGAAATAATGACTTGTAATTGTTTATGTCTACACCTTAGCAGAATTCAAGCTCCTCTATCCTCCTAAACTGTTGATCTCTCATTAACTTTACAAAGGCGGTTGACTGAGTTCTGGGGAAGTGCTTTTATCATTTAAACTATAAACTAAATGTTTCCCAATGTTACCTCGGCCCAAGTCCAGAAATAATTAAGGGCAGCTTGAAGGTCAAAGGCAAGATGGGGGTTGGCCAGATCAGATCTCCTCCACTACCATAATTTTCACGCTGTTGTAATTTTTGCAAAGGCAGTTTTAATAGTAGCCAGCAAGTTTGAGGAGATTTATATGGTCCTGATGTAGCTTGGACTCCATCTTGTAGGCAATAAGGTGTTGCATGATCATGTTTTCATTTAAAAATTCTGATGACTGTGTGGAGAATTGGATAGGGTCAAAACAAGAGGCAGAGAGACTGGTTAAGAGTTGGTTACGGCTAGTAGGTGTGTGGAGCTGAGAAATATTTAAGAAGTAAAAATCATTTAGTTTGGGTCGGTGTTTAGATATGGAGTGAGTGAGAGAGGTGAGGGTGCAAACATGACTTTCAGGTTCTAGTGTGGGGCGACTGAGTGATGCTATTAATTGAGACTGGGAATATAAGAAAAGGAATAGATTTGAGGAAGAGATCGTGAGTTTGGTTTTGGACATGTTAAACTTGAAGTCCCTGTGTGATTTTTTAGGCTTGGAGTAAAGTTCAGGCCTGGAGTTATAGATTGAGGTGTCATCAGGATGAGGGTAAAAATGGAAACATCCACATTTTAGGGGCTGATGATGAAGGAGGATCACACGAAGGACAAGGTAAGAACAGTAAGGTGTTCAGGAAACTAGGAAAGTGTGGTGTCATGGAAATCAATAAAGAAAGCATTAAACATTTAACAGCAATAAATTTAACAGCATTAAATGACAAAGAAAGTTCTAGTAAGAAAAGGGTTTGAGAAATGCAGATCAAAACCACAGTGAGACACCATCTCATGCCAATCAGAAAGGCGCTTATTAAAAAGTCAAGAAACAACAGATACTGGAAAGGTTGCAAGAAAAAAAAAAGGAATACTTTTGCACTGTTGGTGGGAATGTAAATTAGTCCCACCATTGTGGTAGACAGTGTGGTGATTCCTCAAAGATCTAGAAGCAGAAATACCATTTGACCCAGAAATCCCATTACTGGGTGTATAGTCAGAGGAATATAAATCATTCTATTATAAAAATACATGCACATGTATGTTCATTGCAGTGAAAAACAATAGCAAAGGCATGGAATCAACCCAAATTTCCACCAACATCACACTGGATAAAGAAAAGGTGGTACATAGACACCATGGAATACTATGCAGCCATAAAAATGAACAAGATCATATACTTTGCAGGAACATGGATGGAACTGGAAGCCATTATCCTCAGCAAACTAATACGGGAACAGAAAACCAAACACTACATGTTCTCGCTTATAAGTGGGAGCCGAACAATGAGAACACACGGTGGTGGAGGGAATAACACACACTGGGGTCTGTCGGGTAGAGGGCTGGGGGAGGGAGAGCATCAGGAAGAATAGCTAATGGATGTTGGGCTTAATTCCTAGGTGATGGGTTGATCTGTGCAGCAAACCACCATGGCACATGTTTAACTATGTAACAAATCTGCACATCTGCACATGTACCCTAGAACTTAAAATAAAAGTTGAAAAAAAAGAAAAAAAAAGGTTTCAGGAAAGATCTTGTTTAATGCTTTTCTAAAATCCAAAGAAATGGGATTCTATTCCCATTTCCTTGTTTCCTGTATCTATTAGCCTCATCAAAGAAGGAAATCAGGTTAGTGTGACTCATTCTTGGTAAATACTGTCTCCCTTTAGTTATCTGAGTGTCTTAGAATTTTTATTAAATTGGCAAATATTTATTGACCACTTATTATACGTCAAACACTCTTCTAGGCTCTGTTCTAGGGTCATCAGTAAACAAGACAAAATCTCTGCTCTTGTGGAGCTTATAATTGAGTTGTAGTATAGAACAATGCTTATAAGCCTGGACCTAAATCCTGAAATCACCACTGGCTAACATATTTGGTTGTGAATAAAATAGTTAATCTCGCAGCCTTTGTTTTTTCACCTATAAAATGGGGAGATTAAGGATTATTGTCAGGAGGTTACTATTAAGATGAAAAGAATTAATATATATAAAGTGTTTAGAACAATGCCAGGTACAAAATAAGAGCTTAATAAATGTTAATTATTATTCTGGTTTGTGTGTGGGGAGGAAACAAGTCAATAAACAACAAAATATCAGTTAGTGATATGTGCAGTGGAGATAATTAAAATTGGAATATTTGAAAGCAACTCAGTGTGTAATTACTTTAGATTGGGTGATGTAATCTAAGAAAATGATGTTTGAGCTGAATTATGAACATAAAAGATTATTCATGTGAGGGTCCTGGCAAAGTACACTCCAGATGGAACAGCTATGGCCCTTGAGCCAAATCTGGTTCACAGCCTGTTTTTGAAAATAAAGTTTCATTGTTTATGTATTATCTATGGCTGCTTTTGCACTCAACAGCAGAGCTAAGTAGTTGGGCCAGAGATCATATAGCCCACAAAACCTAAAATATTTACCACTGGCTTATTACAGAAAAAGTGTGCTGATCCCTGCTGTATGTAAAGTGAACAGCAAATGCAAAAACCCTAGGCAAGGATGAGCACAGAGGGATCAAGGAAGAGAAAGAAGCTCTGGAATGGGTGAGAGGAAGAGTGGTATGAATGTTGTCTCAAATCAACATTAAGCCCACTGCACTGGTCTTTTGTTTGTAGAATCCACCTTTCCAATTTTGAAAGCTGGTCATTTGTAGTCTTTGGGGATCTGATACTGATACTTCTCCCAGTTGTATATTTCCCCAGAAATCACTGACAGGGATTCATCAATCTTATTTACAGGTTCTCAGTGGCCTAGGGGTAATTCATTCAGGCCAGAATATTGGAACTAATTTAGAGCAATACTCATAACTAACTATAAGCCAATATCCTCCTAAAAGGTTTTTAATTGAATGCACTATCTCCAATTGTTGCCTTACCGTAAACTTGAATTTCCTCCATCTCATCTCATGGACATCTTTGAGTTGGAATTTATTGCCATGAGTCTTAAGTTCACTTTGATTAATATCCATAATATAGACACACACACATGCACACATGCACACACACACACACACATACATATACACACATCTCCATCTTTATATTATATATTTAGGCAGTGCTTCCAGAACTATAGTTTGAGAGACACTAGTGACCTGTGAGATATTAATAAGTGAGTAGAACATAAATGTTCCATGGTCAAATACGTTTGGGAAATGCTAAACAAACTTACAATGCGTTTTATTTCTGACAAGACTCCTTAGAGCCTTAATATGCTAATGTGTACTGTGAGTCTCCAAGAGAAAGATTCAGTCTGCAGCATTCCCTAAACATGTTAGATCAAGTCATTTTTTCCCCTCAGAACACCAGTTAATATCTTGAGGGACTCTAGTGTTTCTTGAGTAAGTTTGAGAATTGCTGGTATATAGGGAGTTGAGGCCCTGAGTAATGTGTCTGACCTCCCAGCATGAACCTGCTGTAAATGCACTAGTTCTGCCAAAAGGACATCTCTGAGTGTGATATTTTTACTGCAGATTGAAGATTGGGGTAAGTCTATATCAGGGTTGTGAAAGTCATCTCTGAACCGTACTTTTCCCTCTGTTTACTGCTGTTCATCCAGCAAATATCAGCACCTACTATGAGCCAGGTACTGTTTTAGGTTTGGAGATATACTAGTGATAGAGACAGACAAGGTTGTTGCTCTCATGATATGTATATTTAGTGTGTGTGTGTGTGCGCGCGTGTGCATGGGCACACATACAATAATTTTAGCTAGTGATAAGTGATCTGTAGGAAAGGAATGGAGTGCTATATTAGAGAATAATGTAGAAGGGTTACTTTATATAGGGTGGTTAGGGAAGGCTTCTCTGAGAAGGTGATGTGTATAACCTGAGAGAATGCACTAGATAGCCATGAGAAGATCAGAAGGAAGAGCACTCCAGCAGAAGGAAAAGAACATGTAAACTTCTTGGGGTAGCCAGGATCATGACATGGTTCAAGGGATGTCAGAAGGCTAGTGTGTTTGGATTGTAGTGAGCAAGGGTGAGAGTGGAATAGGATGAGTTCAGAGAGGGAGGCAAGGACCAGCTAATGCCAGGTCTTATAGACCACATTAAATAATTTGAATTTTACTCTAATTGCAGTTTACTGATTGAAACTGAAGGGTTTCAATCAGGGGATGAGGATAAAATGATCAGCTTTCCATTTGAAAAGATTACTTTGGCTGCATTACTGATTGGAAGTGGAAGTGGAGAGACCAAAATAAGACTCAATGATGTATTGAATGTTGGACACTGGGGAGAGTAAGGTGTCAAGGACATCCCAGTATCTGGCTTAGGCAGTTGGATGGTGCCATTTACTGAAATGGAGAGGAATAGAAACCAAGAGTTCTGTTTTGGTTGCATTAAGTTAGTACTGTCTGTGTGATAGTCAGGTGGAGATGTAAAATAGGTAGATATGCAAGTCTGGACCCAAGGGAGAAATCTGAGCTAAAAAGGTAAAATTGGGATCCATAAGCTTATGGATTATACTTAAAATCATGGGACTAGAGGAGGTCACCTAGGAAGTGAGTGTAGATGGAGACGAGAGTCAAGGACTAAGTCCTGAGGCACATTAACCTTCACGGGTACAATAGAAGAGCAGGAGGAGGAAGCAACAGAACCAGAGGAATAGGCAGTGAGATGAGAGGAAAACCAGCAGGATGTAGAATCATGAAAGCCAGATTCTAAGTGACCGGGTGCTGCTGGTTAGGAAGGCATGGCCAGCTGTAAGGTTTAGGTTGAAGACACATTAAAACTCCAGAAAAGTGTTTACCAATGTAATATAGTTATCCAACATACATGTTTATTATAACAAATGTAATTCAGGTAAGTTCAAAATAGATAAAGGCAATAGCAAAATATAGATCAAAGAAGACTAAAAAATAGCAGGGTGATATGGTTTGAATCTGTGGCCCCACCAAATCTCATGTCGAAATGTAATCCTCAGTGTTGGAGGTGGGGCCTGGTGGGAGGTGATTGGATAATAAGAGTGGATCCTTCATGAATAGTTTAGCACCATCTCCCCCATTGTACTGTCCTCACAATAGCGAGCTCTCGTGAAATCTGGTCCTTTAAAAGTGTATGGCACTTCCCTGTTTGCTCTCTCTTCCTCCTACTCCCACCATATGAGATGTCTGATTTCCCCAGTCATAGGTATTTCTTTATAGCAATGCAACAATGGCCTAATACAGAAAGTTGGTACCAAAGAGTGGGGCATTTCAACAAAGATACCTGAAAATATAGAAGAGACTTTGGAACTGGGTAATAGGAAGAGGTTGGAAGACTGTGGAGGGCTCAGTAGAAGACAGGAAGATGAGGGAGAATTTGGAACTTCCTAGAGACTTGTTGAATGGTTGTGACCCAAATGCTGACAGTGATATGCACAGAAGTGGCCAGGCTGGTGAGGTCTCAGATGGAAATGAGGAACTTATTGGGAACTAGAGCAAAGATCACTTTTGTTATGCCTCAGCAAAGCAATTGGCTGTATTGCGCTCCTGCCCTAGGGATCTGTGGAACTTTGAACTTGAAAGAGATGATTTAGGGTATCTGGCAGAAGAAATTTCTAAGAAGCAAAGTGTTCAAGATGTGGCCTGGCTGCCTCTAACAACCAGCAAATAAATGACCTGGAACTGGAACTTACATTTAAAAGGGAAGCAGAGCATAAAAGTTTGGAAAATTTGCAGCCTGGCCATGTGGTAGAAAAGAAAAACTCATTTCCAAGGGAGGAATTCAAGCAAGCTGCAGAAATTTGCATAACTAAAAGGAAGGCAACTGCCCATTGCCAAGATAATGGGAAGAAGGCCTTGAAGTTATTTCAGAGAACTGAACAGCAGTCACTCCCATCTCAGGCCCAGAGGCCTAGAAGGACTAAATGGTTTCCTGGATCAGGGCCAGGGCCCCCGCTGCCCTGCACAGCCTTGGGACACTGCTCCCTGCATCTTAGCTGCTCCATCTCCAGCTGTGGTTAGAGGGGTCCAAGTACAGCTCAGGTCACTGCTTCAGAGGGTGCAAGCTGTAAGCCCTGGTGGCTTCCACACAGTGTTAAGCTTGTGGTGCACAGAATGCAAGAGTTGAGGCTTGAGCACCTCTGTCTAGATTTCAAAGGCTGTATGGAGAAGCCTAGCTGTCCAGGCAGAAGCATGATACAGAGGCAGAGCTCTCATGGAAAACTTCTCCTAGGGCAGTGTAGAGGGGAAATGTGGGGTTGGATCTCCAACACAGAGTCCTCACTGGGGTACTCCCTAATGGAGCTGTGAGAACAGGGCCACCATCCTCCAGCTCCCAGAATCATAGATTCATTGACAACTTGCACCCTGCTCCTGGAAAAGCCACAGGCACTCAATGCCAACCCTTGAGAGAAGTCACAGGGACTGAACCCTGCAAAGCCACAGGGGTGGGGCTGCTCAAGACCTTGACAGCTCACCCCTTGCATCAGTGTGCACTGGATGTAAGATGTAGAGTCCAAGGAGATTATTTTGGAGCTTTAAGATTTAATGAGAACCTTGCTGGGTTTCAGACTTGCACGGAGCCTGTAGCCCCTTTCTTTTGACTAATTTTTCCCTTTTGGAATGGGAGCATTTACCCAATGCCTGTAACCCCATTGTATCTTGGAAGTAACTAACTTGTTTTTGATTTTACAGACTCAGAAGTGAAAGGGACTAGCCTTATTCCAGACGAGACTTTGGACTTTGGACTTTTGAGTAAATGCTGGAATGAGTTAAGACTTTGGGGTGCTGTTGGGAAGGCATAATTGATTATATCTTGTAATGTGAGAAGGACATGAGATTTGGGTGGGGCCAGGGGGCAGAATGATACAGTTTGAATCTGTGCCCCACTTGAATCTTGTATCAAATTGTAATCCCCAATGTTGACAGGGGGGCCTGGTAAAAGGTGATTGGATCATGGGAGTGGATCCTTCATGAATACTTTATCACCATCCCTTGCATTGTACTGCCCTCATGATAACGAGTTCTCATGAGACCTGGTGCTTTAAAAGTGTGTGGCACCTCCCTCTTCACTCTGTCTTCCTCCTGCTTCCAACCATGTGAGATGCCTCTCTTCCCTTTTGCTTTTTGCCATGATTGTAAGTTTTTTGAGGCCAAGCAGATGCCGGCATCATGCTTCCTGTACAGCCTGTGGAACTGTAGCCAATTAAACCTCATTTCTTGATGAATTACCCAGTCTTGGGTATTTCTTTGTAGCAATGCCAAAATAGCCTAATACACAGGGGCATGCCATTTCTTCATACTGGGGACATATTTCTTTTAAACCACTCTCTCTTAAGCAGCCTAGAGGGCTTATTCACAACTAGTTTTAGAACAATGTCCTATTGATGAGTCCATGGCAAAAGTGCTTTTCTTCTCACCATCCTGTTAAAAGCCCCTGGTTAGAAAAGCCTTTGGTCAACCTCTGGATTTCAGACAACTAGCTGCTTCTTTTGAGTGTAGTACGAAGGTCCCCTTCTGCAGAATCTCTTACACAACAAAACCATCCTTTTGTGGTTTTCCTTCTGGAACAGACTGGGCTCTGTGCCGCTCTCTGTAGAAAGTATCTGGAGCCGTTCCTCCAATACCCTCCCAACATTCTTAGCAGGAAAAAGCAGCCCATGAGCTGTCCCTTTCATATTGTCGGTCTGTGGTACAGTTAGCCTGCTTCAGATTAATCCAATTAAAACACCTCAAGCTGAATCTGTCAAGTGTCTTTTTTTTTCTCATGAGTCAGATTTATTTTGTTAATAGGATCAACATATGTTATATACAAAGGTAACCATTAAATAATTATAAACACATAATTTCATGACATACTCCCAGGCAATTTTGCATCTCCTGCCAGACACAAAACATTTACTTTTCATAAATTTACAGTGAGCAATTTGCATAAAACCAGTGAAAGTGGGGATATTTTCAAAGCAGCTGCTTATGTGATATGATTAGCAAAATCTCCCCTCCCCACCCCATCATCCCCACCCACATACGCTATTAGTCATTCCTTTGAATTAATACATTGAAGGCCTGTGTTAAAATTAAAATATTATCTACTAATAGGGAGACAAATGAAGCTATTAACAGTTAGCTAAAATTGGTTGATTGAATTCCTTAATCATTTAGTAAGGTCCTTTGTGAAAAGGAGCCAGAAGTAGTTAAGTTTTGACAAGGGAAAGGAAATGTCCAGAACATGGACTGATGCTTGGAGAGGGAAGATAGGGTTCTGGAGCTCAGTATAGAGCTCTGGTAAGCTAGAGACTAGTTTGAAAGCATTGGCAGCTCAGGTGAAAGGGAGACTGCTAACAAGTGAAGGCTAAGATGATTTCTAATGGACGGTTAAGGTCAGTAAAAGCAAATCTTCTTTACTGCCTGTTTTGCTAAGAGCTAGCTTGCTTTGTTCAGGTATGTCCATAATGAAAGAGATCACTTCTTCACATTTTTAGAAAACTCTCCAGCTCTCTGTGGAGATCACACAAAGTGAGATTGAAGAATTTTTAGAGATCAATTGACTTCTGACTGAACTTTGGGTTCAACTTCTTTTTGGAGACATACCTTAAATTTTTTTTTCAAACTACAAAAGAAAGTGTCATTGCAGAATATTCAAACAGTTAAAAAATAAGTAGAATCGAAATGGAAATATCCTTTCAAACACCCACCCCAATTCCAGGCCCACACTGTTTACAGGATGCTCCTTACAGGTTCTTTTCTTTTCTTTTTTTGAGGCAGAATCTCACTCTCTTGCCCAGGCTGGAGTGCAATCGTGCAATGGTGTGATCTCGGCTCACTGCAACCTCCGTCTCCCGGGTTCAAATGAATCTCGTGCTTCAGCCTATCAAATAGCTGGGATTACAGGTGCCCACCACCATGCCCAGCTAGTTTTTGTATTTTTAGTAGAGACAAAGTTTCGCTGTGTTGGCCAGGCTGGTCTGGAACTTCTGGTTAGAAAAGCCTTTGGTCAACCTCTGGATTTCAGACAACTAGTAGGAAGGTCCCCTTCTGCAGAATCTCTTACACAACAAAACCATCCTTTTGTGGTTTTCCTTCTGGAACAGACTGGGCTCTGTGCTGCTCTCGGCCTCCCAAAGTGCTGGGATTGCAGGAGTGAGCCACTGTGCCCGGCCCCTTATAGGTTCTTTTCTATGCATTTGCCGACATATATATATGTGTCTGTTTTCTTTTTTTATTTTTATTTTTTTGTAAAAATAAAAAGACACACGTTCTCACTATGTTGCCCAGGCTGGTCTCGAACTTCTGTGCTCAAGTAATCCTCCCATCTTGGCTTCTCAAAGTGCTAGGATTACAGGCATGGGCCATTGTGTCCAGACTATATCTGTTTTCTTACAAAATAGAATAATCTGTACTTGTTCTGTAGACCTCCTCCTTTTATTTTTTTGATTTGTTCTATGGTGGTAAATATACATAAAATAAGATTTATCTTTTTTTTTTGGAGACAGAGTCCTACTCTGTCACCAGGCTGGAGCGCAGTGGTGTGATCTCGGCTCACTGCAGCCTCCATCTCCCTGGTTCAAGCAATTCTCCTGCCTTAGCTTCCCTAGTAGCTGGAATTACAGGCACACACTACCACGCCCAGCTAATTTTTGTATTTTTAGTAGAGACGGGGTTTTATCGTGTTGACCAGGATGGTCTCGATCTCCTGACCTTGTGATCCGCCTGCCTCGGCCTCCCAAAGTGCTGGGATTACAGGCGTGAGCCATTGCACCCAGCCAAGAGTTACTATTTTAACTATTTTTGAGTGTAAAATTCAGTGGCATTAAGTACATTCACAATGTTGCATAATACTATTTTCAGAATTATTTCATCATCCCAATCAGAAATTCTGTATTCTTTAAATAATAATTCCTCATTTCCTCTCCCTTCAGTTCCTGGTGACCTCCACTTTACTTTCTGTCTCCAGGCTCCTTGCTCATAATTGTTTTTGAAAAGGTAATACATGAACATTATAAAAAACTTAAACAATACAAAAGAGCATATGCAATGTTAAATACTTCCTCCTATGCTTGACCCCCAGGCAACCAGTGTAACCAGTTTCTTAGGTATCTTTCAGAAGAGTCTATGCTCATACAAGCATTCATAGACATATACCTGCCTGCTTCTTTACGCGAATAGTAAGAAATCATACTCAGTTCTGCATGTTGCTTTTTTCATTTCATAATATCTGAGATTCTTATATATATATGTGTGTGTGTATCATACATATGCATATATATAATTATTTTAATGGCTACATAGCTTATTTATCCCCTCTTCTATTAGGCTGGGTTCAGCAGACTTCTGACTCATTAACTTTTAAAAAAATAATTTTTGTGCCAAAAACCACATAACATAAACTTCATCCTTCCAACAATTTTCAAGTGTACAGTACAATATTGTCAACCACATGCACATTGTTGTGCAACAGATCCCCAGAACATCCCCCTCATCCTGCATGACTGAAATTCCACACCCACTGAACAACTCTTTCCTTTTCCCTCCTCGCAGTCCCTGACAACCAGCATTCTACTTTCTGTTTCTATGAGTTGACTATTTTAGACAGTCATATAAGTAGAATCATGGAATATTTGACTTTTTGTGACTGGCTTATTTCACTTAGCATAATGTCCTCAAGGTTCATCAACTTTGTAACATGTGACAGTATTTCCTTCTTTTTTTAAAGCTGAATAATATGTCCTTGTGTGTATATACCATATTTTCTTTATCCATTCATCCCTTGATGGACATTAAATTTGCTTCTACCCCTTGGATGATGCTGCTATAAGCATGGGTTTGCCAGTATCTTTTTGAGATCCTGTTTTCTATTTGCTTGGCAATATACCTGGAAGTGAGATTGTTTAATCATATAGCAGTTCTATTTTTAATTTTTTGAGGAACCTCCATCCTATTTTCCATAGCAGCTACACCAGTTTACATTCCCTTGGGTAGTGTCTGTACCATTTTACAATGGTGTTCAAGGGTTCCAATTTCTCCACAACCTTGTTAACACTTATTATTTTCTGTTCTAATTTTATTTTTTGTAGACACGTTCTCTTCATGTTACCCAGGCTGATCTCTAACTCCTGGCCTCAAGTGACTCTCTTGCCTTAGCATCCCCTCCTGAGTAGCTGGAATTACAAGTGTGAACCACACCTTGCTGTATTTTCTTCTGTTTTTTTTTTTTTTAATTTTTTAATTTTTATTTTTATAGTGACCATCCTAATGGATGTGAAATGATATTTCATTGGGGTTTGACTTGCATTTCCCTGACAATTAGTGATGTTGATCATCTTTGCATATGCCTGTTGGCCACTTGTATATCTATACAAGTTCTTTATACATTCTGGATATTAGCACATTATCCGATATATGGTTTGCAAATGTTTTCTACCATTTTGTAGGTTGCTTTTTCACTCTGTTGATTGAGTCCTTTCCTGTGCAAATGTTTGTAAGTTTTATGGTCCCATTTACCTATTTTTGCTTTTGTTGCCTGGACTTTAGGTGTTCCTCACTAACTTTTACTTCTCTTAGGGGCCAGACTTTTTTTTTTTTTTTTTTTTTTTGAGACGGAGTCTCGCTCTGCCGCCCAGGCTGGAGTGCAGTGGCCGGATCTCAGCTCACTGCAAGCTCCGCCTCCTGGGTTCACGCCATTCTCCTGCCTCAGCCTCCCGAGTAGCTGGGACTACAGGCGCCCGCCACCTCACCTGGCTAGTTTTTTTGTATTTTTTAGTAGAGACGGTGTTTCACTGTGTTAGCCAGGATGGTCTCGATCTCCTGACCTCATGATCCGCCCGTCTCGGCCTCCCAAAGTGCTGGGATTACAGGCTTGAGCCACCGCGCCCGGCCGGGGCCAGACTTTCATCAGGGCAGCCTGGTTGTGATTTTTGCCTTGGTTTCCACCTCAGTGATCTCTAGCACATTGTTTCACAGGAGTGTTGACTGATTACTATTGGTTCCCTGAAGGGATATACCAAGAGATACCTCAATTTTTCTGGGCTTGTTCTTATGCACAATGATGGGAGGCGTGTGTGTGTGTGTGTGTGTGTGTGCGCGCGCGCGCGCGCTGGGGCAGGTCCTCTCATTTTCTCATTTCTTTCCCCTTGTTCTCTCTTTTTGCCCCAAGTTAGAAACAGTCTCTTATGGGGCTTCCTGCTCTTTCCCTCTCCCATCCACCTTTTGAGTGGGGGTCACTCCAGACCAATGGGAGGATGCTGGATTCCAAATGGACCAATTAGCTTATTAGGGACCTGGAATACCTGGATAGCTAGCATCTGCCTCATTGTCCTTGTGGTAACGACCCTCTTGTTTTACTGGTCAACAATTTGAAGGTACAAGAAAAATCCTGCTTTTTTTTTTTTTCTTTTGATGGCTTTAATCCACCTCCACAACTTCTGCCCGAGGCCAATAAAACACAGCCATTCTCTCTTTGTAAAAAGAAAGAGGGGTTGGGTTTCCTTCAATTGTCTGCCCTTTTCTATCTCCTCCACTATTTTTGTTTTACTCTGTAGTTAACTTTGCATAGAGCAGCTTCATGGAGAGGATCTGTGCGGTGGACCCGGGCACTCTCTTCTTATTACCGGTTGCAAAGGCCTCTTCCTTGTTCTAACCTGGGGTTTGTGGGGCTGGGGGACAGAGGAGTGGGGAGTGGGAGAAGAGTTTAGCCATAGTCTTCCTTCTGCATTTCACACACATTCTGCTCTCTCTGTCGCTCTGTCACTCACTCACACACACACACACACAACACACACATACACACACACACACCCGCCCGGGTCCCTCTCTCTGTGTCTTCCTTCAAGATGACAGGGCGCTGGAGAAAAGGCTGCTGGAATCAGCTGGTAGGTACAGTAGTAACCCGAGCCCCACCCACCGGCTGCCTTTGCTTGCTCAGGTTTCTCCGGTCACTCCTGCCAGGGGAGAAGACATGTAAACGTGCCTCCAGAGGAAGGGCTGGGGGAGCTGGGAGTGGCGGGGGCGGCGGAAGGTGAGCCTGGGAAGGTGTCCGAGCGCCCCTTCTTCTTTGGCCCTTCCCAGTGCTCCCTTGGGGTGTCAGCCCCAACCCCGTTTGCCCCCACTCCGCCTCCCTTTTGGAAGGGATTGCCTTTTTTTTTCCTCTGCGGCGGCGGAAATGACAGTGTGGTGCTGCCGTGGTGTCATGGTGCTGCCCCTGGACTGAGGGGCGAAAACTCTTAACTTTAGCTCGGGAGACCCAGCCGCGGTAGCATCGAGGCCGCCGTGCTATCCCCTGCGGGGCGCGCGGGCTGGCGGATCCCGGCTGCTGCGCGGCGTCGGCGACGGTAGCGGCAGCTGCAGCGAAGGCGGGCGGCGGCCTAGAGTGGTGGCGGCGGCGGCGGCGGCGACCGGGGCCCTGGAGCTCGCGCCGGAGCCCGAGCTAGCCCGCTGCGGAGGCAGACGAGCGCCCAGCGCCCTCGAGCGAGCAGAGGAGATGGCTGGCACCTGGGAACGCTATGGGTAAAACGCGCCCCCTCGCCGCGGCCCTGGAGGTCGAGCGTCGTCGCCCTCGCAGGGCTCGGCCCTGGCTCCGGCCGCTTTTCAGGTGCCGCCGGGGCCCGGCGTTAGCCGAGGGCTCTCGGGCTCGGCGGGGCAGGGTGATGGGGCCCGCGAGGCTCGAGACGGCGACGGGGGCCCCAGATCAGCTCTGGCTCCCAGTCATGCTGTTGGGGCTCGGGTTCCTGCCACTGCCCTCCTGGGACAGAGTTTGCACTCCGGGGTGCGGGGCGGGGGCGGCCGAGGCCTCTGCGTAGCCGGGCCGGGCCGGGCGCGGGCAGTCGAGCGAATCCTCCGGCGCCTGGGTGCGAGTCTGGGAAAAGGCACGGCCGCCTTCCCACGCTCCCGCAGCCGGCAGCCTCTTAGTCCCCGGCGTGGCCGGCCGTCTGCCGGGCGGTGCTGTCGCAGCAGCCGGCGTGGCTGCGGACGCCCTGCCGGCGGGGAGGCCCGGTGAAACTTAATCCCTTTTCTGCCAGGGGAGCGATCCTCGAGTCTCCGTCTGGATGGTTCCTTATTTCTGGCCTAGCTGTGAAACCAGCTCTGTGGGGGAGAGGGAAAACTTACATATGTCCACAGGACAGACTGCGACGCAACCAGGGAGAGTGGGGATTTTCCATTCCTGCCTTGTAAGAATTAAGTAAATAACGGCAGAGTAGATTTACAGAAATATTACTGGTGATGATAAGGTTTAGGTTACTTAGCACTTCGTGTGTTGCACATTATTTTTCAGAAGTATTGCTTCTTAGAGCAAGAAATTGAAATCCTGGAGTCGTTTTACTCTTTACTTTCTCTCTCTCTTCCACTGTCCCCTACCGTTTTCATGATCACTCACCTTCCTATGTCACAACACTTACATGACTATGGAAATCCCCCACTAGAGCGCCTTGGACCCCAGGCTTTCCCCATCAACCTGTGCCCTCCCAGCCTCCCAGCCATGCTGCATCTTACTTCTTCAACCACTTTGCCTTTTGAGGATTTCTGAGTGTGGGGCGGATAGATGGTGATGGTTGTGTGTCTCTGAGGATGAGCCCTTATAAAGGAATATATTGGAAACTAAATAGAGAAGTACTGTGTGTGGGTTGATCCCTCTGATTCTCAACTTGGGCCAGAAGGGCTGCCTTTAACCCCATTCTGCTCCGTCCCAGTACTCTAATCAGTTCTCTGGCAATATTCCAATAGAAGGGAGTTGCTGAATAGGGAGTTCTCCTCCCCTACTTTTCTTCTGTTTGGGGAGTGGTTTCATTCTACCCCAGATGGTTAGCTTCCCCCTCCCCACCCCCCCCCGACACTCACATCCCCCTGTCTGTCTCCTCTCATGACTGTACTGAGGGAGAAACTGTCTTTGCTATTTTTATATATTCCTGCCCAATCAATGAACTTAACATGGGTATATAATGTGAATTAGATTTCTCCTGATTGCTCCTCACAACTTGATTCATGTGTTTGATAAAGTTTGGATATTTATCCCTGCCCAAATCTTATGTACAAATGTAATCCCCAGTGTTGAGGCGGGGCCTGATGGGAGGTGACTGGATCATGAGGGCAGATTTCTCATGAATGGTTTAGCACCATCACCTTGGTTGACTGTGAGTCCTTGTGATAGTGAGTAATCTCTCCTGAGATCTGGTTGTTTAAAAGCGTGTGGCACTTCCCCCCAGCTCTCTTTCTCCCTTGCTTCTGCTCACACCATGTGAGAATCTCCTGCACCCCATTTGCCTCCCTCCATGATTGTAAGCTTCCTGAGTCCTCCTCAGAAGCAGATGCTGGCATCACACTTCCTGTACAGCCTGCAGAACTGTGACCCAATTAAACCTCTTTTCTTTTTTTCTTTTCTTTTCTGTTTTTTTTTTTTTTTTTTTTGGGAAAGGGGTCTTGCCTCGGGCTTAAGCAATCCTTCTATCTCAGCATCTTGAGTAGTTGGGACCACAGGTGCATGCCACCACACCCAGCTAATTTTTGTATTTTTTGTAGAGATGGGGTTTTGACATATTGCTCAGGCTGGTCTCAAACTCCTGAGGTCAAGCGATCTGAGGGCCTCACCAAGTGCTGGGATTATAGGCAAGAGCCACAATGCCCAGCCTACTTCTTTTATTTATAAACTACCCAGTTTCAGGTATTTCTTTAAGGCAATGCAAGAATAGCTAATGCAGTGGTTAAAACACAGGTCCAGGAGTCAAGAAGATCAGAGTTCATCCCAAATCTGATGTTACATTGGCTTATGGCTTTAGGACATTCCTATGACTTTTCTTTCTTAGTTGGTGCACTTGTGTAAAAGCTATAATATTGTGTACTGGGTATTGTTAGTCTTGACTTGGTCCTTTGAAGATGAAAGGGTTCTGTAAACCCTCGGCATTATAATTTTTTTTCCCCTTTGAGATGAAGTCTCGCTGTGTCACCCAGGCTGGAGTGCAGTGGCGTGATCATGGCTTGCTGCAGTCTTGACTTCTCTGGCTCAAGCAATTCTCCCATCTCAGCTTCCCTAGTAGCTGGGACTATAGGCACACACCATCACACCTAGCTAATTTTTGAATTTTTTGTAGAGACAGGATTCACCATGTTTCCCAGTCTGGTCTCAAACTCCTGAGCTTAAGGGATCCACCTGCCAAAGCCAAGTGTTGGGATTACAGGTGCGAACCACCACAGCCGGCCAACATTATACTTTTCAAAGAAAGCACTTCCTTTACCTTTTACTGAGTTAGTGGATTGACTGGGTGTAAGTAGGAATCTTAGCTTACTGAAAATCTTACTTTAGCATTATTAGCCTCCCACCCCCAGAGTCAAATCTTATCATTGTACTTAGGTCCTAAATCTGTTTTGTCTCCAATACATGTTCAACTGAATGAAAACATACATACAACTAGGCATACAGAGTAATAATGATCATTTAAGTTGGGGCTTGAATCATATCTAATGCACTCTAACCTAACAATCTGAGTCAGACTAATTTGAAGACATAACCTCACCCATTTTTAGCCTATATAAGGGCAGTTTGTTAGTTTCTAATGAAAAGTGGCATAAATAATTTGGGGAATGGCTATATAAGCATAATTATCACCTAGTAGCAGAGTCAACAATATTAAGCACCTGTAATGTGCAGAGGACCTCTGCTGATTGGGCTGAGGCCCCAGATTTAGCCCAGTATTTTGGCCTCCTGCCTGTTCCAGGCCAAACTCCATACTTGCAGCTCCAGGATTAGGTCACGGAGGGGCTGTGCAGGACATGGGTAGAGGCTAGGGACATGAAAGGGTGGTCGTGTCCCTCTTATTTGTTTTCATGACTACTAGAATTCTCATCTGGCATGTTGTACCTTGCAAGGCCACCTCTGGGAAGTACTCCTGTAAATCAGAGTGACTTGGTTGCTTTATGAACATATCATCTCAACGGTGCAAATTGATTTAGATAAAATTGATTTAGTTAATCCCTTACCTAAGAGCAGGGCAACTTGCTTCAACTTGCAGATCCTAAAGTAGTGCCAGTGGAGTCTCACAATTGCATCCAAATATTGCTCTGAGTAGTGAGCCTGTCCATTCCTTCATCCTTCCTCCCATAAAATCTGCTGACACCACAATAATTGACAAGGGAACTACACAAGGAGTATGTCTGTCTTCATCACTCAGCAAACCCCATTGGCTTGGAGAAGAGGAAAGAATGTTGTCTTCTCATTCTATCCCATAGAACTCAAGCTCTGTCTTTTGGAACAGGGACATAGAGCTCTTAAAAGGGTGAAGACAGAGCTGTGGGCACAGAATATGTCCCAAATGGCTGCTCTTGGAAGTACCTGCTTGGTCTTGTGTGTGTCTGTTATTCAATCTTCATGAATCTTGATAATATCCTTGCTGTTGGGCTATGGGGCTTGGCTGCTAATAGAGGCCAGGGGGTGCTCCGTTTCCATTTAGCATTAAGTTTTTGTCCTCTCTTTGGCACAAAGGTGAGAATGAAGCTCTGTGTTCATGAAGTACTCTTTACTCATTAAGCTGGGTGTCTTGACTTAGAACATTGCATCATCAAAATATGAGATGTAGCATGTTGATACTGGATATACAACAGTGTTGGATAATTCAAAATTATTTACATTTTGATGAATGAAATTTTGGTACCAAGATGGTGTTGCACTAACATCTGTACTTCAGGTCTCTCAAAAAATATTGTGTTCATCACTAAGCAGTCTACAGAAGAGACTAGAAAAGTGTTTCTCAACCAGTGTATTGGGTCATACTAGCAAGTGAGAAGACCAGATGGGTGGTGTTGAGACAAGAAATTCCAGCTGTAATTATCTTCTTGTGCAGATGGCTAATCTACTTTTTATTTACCTTCTCATCCATGGATCAATATATTAAATATGTTCCTTTCTCCACTTTCATGTATTAAAACTCTGCTAAGAGTTTTCTGTGGGCTTAGGTAGTCTGTGGCTGTTTCTATTTGTTTCTCTCTTTCTGTCTTCCCCTTCTTTATGACCATAGGCAGATATAATCCTTTTGATGATGAGTCTCCCAGATGCTGAGTTTTCTTTTAGAAATTCTATAAATTACTGAGAATACTAGATAGTATAAGATGTTTAAAGTGTGGGTGGCAGAAGGATTTTGAGTAATGTGCCAGTATCCCATTATTTCCTTTTCCTTGTGGGATTCACCTGAATACACTCTAGGATGCTGGTTCAGCCTAAGTGGGTTGGCAAAGTATCATTTGTAAGCGTTATCCTACTTGGGTTCTGGTCTCCCTGCAGAGCTCTGTCTGCCTGACCTTGGGCATTGTCTCAGCTTCTTTCCCTTAGGTCAGACTCCGCTGGTTGATGAACAGCATCCTCAGTCTCTGGATCATCGTCTTACAGAGACCAGACAATCTGATAACAAACCCATCATACAATCTGAAATCATCCTGAAACATGAAATCCCAGTATTTCCAATTTTCCTGGATAGGAGCATAATGTATGGGCATGGCAGACAATACTAATTCATGACAGTGAAGTGTCTTAATATATACAGCACAGAGATAGAAAAATGGTTTACGGTCCAGATCCTTGATCACTTTGTCTATAGCCCTTTGTTCAGTGTTGCTAGGATCCATGTGGTTCCCAGGGAAGTAGAAGCTTGATTTCAAATAGGCCTCTGTTCTCTGTCCCTTGTTTCTGACCTGAACTTGGGATCCTCTCAGCCTAACATTCAATAACATGTCCTACATACATATATTGCCAATTTTATTGTGCAGATGACTGCCTGTCCAGGTGAACCACTGAACATTTAAAAACTTACAAATATTTCGTTAGGTAACAGAGGTTAAGAAAAGCAATCCTAGAGGAGATGGAAAGCTGTACCAGCAGTCACAGGTAAATTAAGTTTGTTCTCCATTTGTTCCTCAACCCTGCAACTGCTAGTGTAATCTGCATTAAGATAAAGGTGTCATGAATTGTGTTTAGGATTCCTGTCAATTTTCATGTGTTACCTTGGCAAATCTGTTTGTTGGTTACTTGGATTAACCTTTTGTGTTTGTAGCAGCTCTAGGATTTCTAGTTCTGCTATTTTGATACTCATTTTAATGTTTATATGATGACTATTTTGTATAAAACACTCAACATTTGGATTTAAAAACTAATTATTGAAAATAACATACATTAATTCCATGTACTATAAAGTATTAAGTAGGCTTTAATAACCTATTAGACAGGAACTGGCTCTGGTGCTGTCTGCCGGTCGGTAATCAGCCTCCAGTTCTGAGTTACCCCTGTGCAGGATGAAAGCTTAAGAGAAAAGAAGAGAGATAGCCCTTCACTTGGAGAGGGGTGGGGATCCCAGTGTAAAAGGGAAGACATGAGCATAACAAATACCACTATCAGTCCCATGATCTTCTAGAAGTCTTGTGGAGGAGTGTGATTGTCTGCCATTATGTCAACCATGTGTTTGGGATGAATTTCCAAACATTTTTGGCTTTTCTTAATAATTTGCTTTGTATCTATAATCTATGAATGTATGATGAGAATACCTGTATTTGTAAAGTAAACTAATACTTTTATTTTATCCTCATCTGATCCTCACAATAGCCCGTGAGATGGGCAGGGCAGGTATTTTTCATTTGATAGATGAAAAAACTGTGACCCAAAGAGTTTAAATGTACCTAGGATTGCTCAGCTAATTTGGTTTAGATCCAGGACTACAACCAGGTTCTATTACGAGGGTCAAATGAGATAATGGCTTTGAAATAATTTGAAAAGTGTAAAATGATATACAAATGTAAGGTGACTATTATTGATTATTATTACTGGCCACCTAGCCTCTTTTGTCTAGGTTTCTATTTTCAGTTCTTATCCTATAGAGCGTGAATTTGATGCATTGGCTGCCTTTTGTGTTCCAAAATGATCTGCTTTGAGCTTCAAGGAGTTCTTTTCTAATCATGGTGTTCTGGGATTTGGATTTTGGTTTCTTTTTCAGTCCCCAAATATGTTCTCATTAGTTTATATTCCCATGGGACTCTCCTTCCCTTTAGTTGTCCTCTGGAACATCCATTATATCTTTTTTGAGGTACAACAGACAAAACTACTGTACTTTGAGCACTTGGTATTTTGTTTATTTTGTTTATTTCCAGCTCCTGTGGCTATGATGTCCATCATTTGTTAGCCTTCCTAGTCACACTAATAAATAAAAGTTGTGTTTTTAGGAGCTAGTTTACAATAATCCAAGGTGTCTTTTTATGCGGTAACAGATAGCAAGAGCTCTATAATAATAGGATGTCAGAGCTAGAAAGCATCTTAAAGAGATCATCTGGTGATTCTAGTTTAGCTTGAACATTTTACAGTTGAGGAAACATCAGACTAGGCCAGGACTCATTTGCTCATTCCCCCAAGGCAGGGAGACAGTTTCTAATACTTTAAGGAAGAACTCATGGGATATTAATTTTAATATCCTGAAGAATGTTTATTTTATATTAATTTTAAAAAACCCTACAGCTCAGCTCAATTCTCAATCTACAGCCCAGAGATCAGGCTTGGCTTCACACTCATGGATTTTCTGTGAAGGGGATACTATAACTCCTCAGGAAGGTAGTGAGAGCTCAGATTCATGCTTTGCAGACTTGGAAGAAAAAAAAACTAGATGGAATAATAATTGTTAATTAAGTGGGCATTTAATTATGCTCAAGTAACATTTGAAATAATAGAATTATGCAAAGTACAGATCACGACTTCTCTCTTGATCAGAGTTAGCTAACGGCTAGATTTGGAGGACAATGCTGAAATCAGTCATTTATTTCATAAGCGTAGGATACATTATTTTTATCTTTTTAAAAAATTTTGTTTTTTTAACTTATTTTTTATTTTTATTTATTTTGAGACAAAGTCTCACTCTGTCACCCAGGATGGAACACAGTGGCACAAATATGGCTCACTGCAGCTTCGACCTGCTGGGCTCAAGTGATCTTCCCACCTCAGCCTATCAAGTAGCTGGGACTATGGGCGCATGCCACCACACCCTGCTAATTTTTGTATATTTTGTAGATATGGGGTCTTGCTGTGTTGCCCAGGCTAGTCTCAAATTCCTAGGCTCAAGCAATCTGCCTGCCTCTGCCTCCCAAAGTGCTGGGACTAAAGGTGTGAGTCACCACGCCAGACCCATTATTTTTTATCTTAATCACCTTCATCAAAACTCTTTTTGTATTTCTACCCAGTTACACAGCCCATTGATACCTTCTTCTAGTTGATGCTCATCAACTTCTTTTTTCAGAGGTTTCACCCTGTAGTAAGGTGCAAGGTAAAGAAAAGCCATACAGAAACAATTAAACATACATATCTGACTATATATGGCAGTAACTAAATGGTTTGGAAAGGAACGAATCAGGGTGTGTGTATGTGCACATTTGTTTCTTAATATGGCAATTGGTTCTGCCCTCTCAGGCATGTCATCAATGCATTTTTATGACAAATCGTAAAAACTTTCAAGATTACCTGTCATTGAGTCGCACCCTATCAGATTCACATCCTGTCTTCATCCTTAGCATACTCTCTAACCCTGTATAGATTAGTGATTCACAAACTTTTTGAAATTGCAACAGTTTGCCATTGTTTAATTTTTGTCATGCCACTTCCTCCTGCTAAAAGTATTTCATGATAATAGGAGTCAAATGTTTTTCAGGAGTCACTTATATACTTCTTAAAGTGAATAAAAATTGGGAGCTGAGAATTTTGTGACACTCATTGATCACTAGAGGTATCCCAGGGTATTGCAAAACCTAGACAGGGAATCATTGACCTAGAAAAACAATTGAAAGGAACAAGCAATCCAATAGAGCTTATAAATACTACATAATCACACAGCTGGTAGTATAGTATAATGATTTACAGTTTACACCCTCGAATCAGACACACGTGGGATTGAATCTCTTCTTTAAAAAATTGAGATGTAATTCACATGCCATAATATTCACTATTTTAAAGTATACAATTCAGTGATTTTTGGTATCTTCAGAAAGTTGTGCAACCATCATCACTACCTAATTTTAGAACCTTTTCATCATCCCAAAAAGAAACTCCACATTTGTTAGCAATCACTCCTCATCCCCCATCCTCCCCTGCCCTGCTCCTGGCAACTGTTAATCCACTTTCTGTTCCTATGGGTTTGCCTATTCTGGATATTTCATAAAAAAAGAATCATACACAAAAGGAGCCTTTTGTGACTGGCTTCTTTTACTTACTGTTTTCAAAGATCATCCATGTTGAAGTATGTATCAGAACTTCATTCCCTTTTTATAGCCAAGTAATATTCCATTGTGTTTATCATTTCATCAGTTGATGGACATTTGGGCTTTTCCCTTTTGGCTACTATAAAGACTGCTGCTATGAACATTTGTGTACAAGTTTTTGAGTGAACACATTTTCCATTCTTTTGGGTATATACCTAGGAGTGGAATTGTATGGTAACTCTATATTTAGCCTTTTGAGGAACTGTCGAACTATTTCCCAAAAGCAGCTGCACCATTTTTTTATTTCCACCCGCAATGTATGAGGGGTCTAACTTCTCCAAATCCTGGCTGACATGTGCTGTTTTCCACTTTTGGTTTGTTTTGTTTTATTATATTATAGCCTTCTTAGTGTGAAGTAAGTATCTCAATATGATTTTGATTTGCACTTTCCTACTGGCTAATTATGTTGAGCACCTTTTCATTTGATTATTGGCCATTTGTATATCTTCTTTGGAAAAAATCTATTGAAATCCTTTGCCCACTTTTAAATTGAGTTACTTACCTTTTTTATTGTTGAGTTGTAAGAGTACATTTCTAGAGACTAGACCTATATCAGATATATTAATATGATTTGCAAATATTTTTGCCTAGTCTGCGGGTTGTCTTTTTACTTCATTGATGGTGCTATTTGCAGCACTCAAATTTTAAATTTCGATGAAGTACTATTTATGTATATTTTCTTTGGTTGCTTATGCTTTTGATGTCGCCTGAGAAACTGTTGCCTGCCTAACCTAAGTTCACAAAGATTTATGCCTGTCTTTCCTTCCAAGAGTTTTATAGTTTCAGCTCTTACATTTAGATCATTGATCTGTTGTGAGTTAATTTTTATAAATGATATGAGGTAGAACTCCAACTTCATCCTTTTGCATGTGGATATTCAGTTGTCCAAGCACCATTTGTTGAAAAGAGTATTCTTTCTCCATTGAATGGTCTTGGAACCCTTGTTGAAAATCAGTTGACCATAGATATATATAGGTTTATTTTTAAAGTTTTGTCCTAAGTTTGACTCTTAGTTTAGCCACTTAGAAACAAGTGTGACCTTGTACAGGTTATTTTTTTTAATTAATTTTTTTTTTTTTTTTTTTTTTTTTTTGAGACGGAGCCTTGCTCTGTCACCCGGCTGGAGTGCAATGACACGATCTTGGCTCAAGCAACCTCTGCCTCCTGGGTCCAAGGGATTCCCTTGCCTCAGCCTTCCAAATAGCTGGGACTACAGGCGCACGCCACTACGCCCTGCTAATTTTTTGTATTTCAGTAGAAATGGGATTTCACCATGTTGGCCAGGATGGTCTCGATCTCCTGACCTTGTGATCCGCCTGCCTCGGCCCTCAAAGTACTGGGATTATAGGCGTAAGCCACGGCACCCAGCCTACGTTTTTTTTTTTTTTTTTTTAAATAATGATAGTAGCTACCTTTTAGAGAGTTGTTGTGAAAAGTAAATGAGACAATGCACATAAAGGGTATTGTTAAAGTTCTTAGATAACCAGAAAGGTAGGGAAAATTGGGGATAATTGAAAGGATTCTAAAATATTAGGAGTACCCAGAAAAAGAAAGCCTCATAAATGAAAGATGATTGAACATATCTGAAGAAGTTGATAAAAGTATTTGGTTCCCGAAAATTGGCTAAAACAGTTAATATATGATAATCAAAAATCAAACATTTGAAACAGTATAGAAAAGCTGAAATAAGCAAGAGGCAGTAACTATCTTATAATGTTTTTTACAGAGCTGAAATAAGGTAGGTTATTTTAGAGTACTAATGATTGGCTTTTTTTCTTTCAAAGACTCTTGAGAATCTTTTGAAAGCTATGGGCAATCCTCTCCCCAGGAAAAATGCATATATGACATACAAACCACATTCTGCAAACAGTTCTAGGAAGTTCAGAAGTCCCCAGTTAATAAATCCTATTTTGACCTTACCCAAAGCAATCCTGACCCATAGTATGCTTTCCCAAGCTTAATTTCATGGTGAGGTTCAAGTGTCACACTGACTTGGAAACAAATTTTAGATTTCCAAGCAAAATTTAAGAGCTTTTCCTATATACAGGACAATTTATATGGCACCCTCTTAAGCCTTAGGAAAGCTGTGGTACTCCAATTGTTTTTACGTAGGTTTCAACACACATAGACATGGCTTTCAGCAATACTTCTGACCCACCCAGGTAGCTTCCAACACAGACATTGAGGAATGCAGGCATAGAGTTCTAGAAGACATAGTAATAGAAGTGCAGTGTGAGGTGGAGATGGGCCTAGAAGACAGAGATATGATTCTGGAAGGGACTCAGAATGAAATAGGCAGATTCAGAGAAAGTCAGAGAGACAGAGAGAGATAAAAATAGAAGTAGAAACATGCTGTTTAAAAACCGTCTTGTAAATAGCCAAGATAAACCTCAGTGAAGGAGGTGAGCTGATTGAAATAAAGGTGTAGGGAAAGAGCACAGGCGTTGAAATTACATTGACCTGTGCTCTGGGTATGTATATTCTTGGTTAATTTATTTAATGACTCTAAGCCCCAGTTTCCTAACTGTAAGGTGGATACAGTAATAGTAACTTCCTCACAAGTTTCCTGAAAGAATTAGTGAAATAATGTGTAAAGTGCTTAACATAGTACTCAGAATACAGGAGATGCTCAATGAATGCTAGGCCCCTTCTTACTCCTAGTTTAAGTGATACTTCATTAACAATTATTGAATACAGTTTGTGTGAAGCACAAACTTGTGCTGTGAATGAAAATATAAAATAGTTGATACCCTCAAGGAGAAGGAAGAGTTAGCTGGAGATACAGCTATGTAAGTGAAATAAAACAGAATGTTCTGGAAGCCACCAGTGGTTGAAGTGATACAAACATGTCGATGAGAGATCTCTTAGATTTCCAGGCTTGAATGGTGATATTCACGAGACAGGGAAAATCAGAAGAGGAGCAGGTGTTTTTTGTTTGTTTTGTTTTGTGGAGGTGAGGAGGAGCACAACAAGTTCATTTATAGATATGTTGAGTTTGAGAATCTGAGTCATATATCAAATGGAGCTCTCTAAGGCAATATTCCTACTGTCAGTGGAAGTTGGAATCTTCATCTCTCAAAAGTCTCTTCCAATTCTAAGATTCAATGATGTATATACATTTTAATTGTTTACTTTTTCATCTGTGTAGGTGAACATTGATAGATGTTACAAGCTACAAAATACTGGCCAACAACTTTCAAGCACCTGTAAATTCTAAAAGAAAAATGCCATGTTTCACTTAAAAAAAGTGTCTGTACAAACATCTGAACCTACTAAACCAACTGAGAGTGACTGATTTACAAAAAGATTCTTCACTTTTATAACCCCATTTCATATAGATTTTCATTAAATAAGTAGTTAGTTCAGCGCATTTAAAAGGTTTGATTTAGAAACAGCTTTTAGGTGTACATCTATTGTACTTAGGCATAAAGTATAATTGTACTCAGTATTTATGTATCCTGTGAAGTATACAGATATGACTAACAAATGACAATATCTGAACAAGTATCAATGGCAGCGTGAAATTTTCAAGCCATGATGAGAGTCTCCAATGATGACGAGATGATGAACAAAAGCTACTCAAAAGCAAACAATGCTTTTCTTGGGCTCAGCGCTGTGGCTCACTCCTGTATTCCCAGCACTTTGGGAGGCTGTGGTGGGCGGATCGCTTGAGCCCAGGAGTCCAAGATCAGCCTGAGCAACACGGCAAAACCACGTCTCTACAAAAAATATAAATAAAAATTAGCTGGACTTGGTGGCATACACCTGGAGTTCCAGGAAAGGAGGATCACTTGAGCCCAGGAGGCAGACGATGCAGGTAGCCAAGATTGTACCACTGCACTCCACTCTGAATGACAGAGGGACATTTTGTCTAAAAACAACAACAACAACAACAACAACAACAACAACAACAACAACAACAAAGCCCTTTTTCTTTCCTATACATAGGATTAACATTTTCAGTCAATAAGATATGTTTTATATTTTTCCTTAGTTAAAGCCAACTTAGAATATTTACGTGTGTATTTTAATTAACGGAAGACTCAAGGCAATTAAGAATTAGGTACCTGTGTGTTGAGCACAGAAATTCCTGTGGAAAAATAGATAGATTTACCAAGAGGTTGGTTTCTTGTCAGTTGGGTGGCTTTTTTTTTTTTTTTTTTTCTGATGCAGTCTTGCTCTGTCACCCAGGCTAGAGTGCAGTGGCATGATCTCAGCTCACTGTAACCTCTGCCTCCCGGGTTCAAGCGATTCTTCTGCCTCAGCCTCCCGAGTAGCTGGGACTACAGACAAGCGCCACCATGCCCAGCTAATTTTTGTAATTTTAGTAGAGACGGGGTTTCACCATATTGGCCAAGATGGTCTGGACCTCCTGACCTCAGAATCCACCCACCTTAGGCTCCCAAAGTGCTGGGATTACAGGCGTGAGCCACCGTTCCCGGCCGAGTGACCTCTTTTACTCAGTGATGCTCACTTAATTGAAGGTTACCAGATATGAAAATTTCTGGCACTTTGCTAATTTCTATCTAGATATTGATTTGCATCCCGTTATGTTTTAGAAAGTATGAAAAGACAAATGGGAGGTGATCTTCATAGCAGGCTTGTGCTAGTTCAGCAGGTGTTTAGTAATAAAACCAAATTGGAGCCACAAGGCAATATGACTTTACTATTGATCAGCAATGATTACTGAGTAAGTTGAAAAGTTCGAAATCATTCCCCATTCAGTTTGATGAAATGAAGGGGTTTCTGAAGGTGAGGGAAGAAGATGAAAGTGAAAACTATCATCTTTTGTCTCAACTAACTCAGTTTACTAGGAATGGGATGGAACAGAAATTTCCATGTGTGATAATAAGAAGTAATTTAAGTTCACACTCTGAGGAAAAATTTATTATCCTGCACCAAGAGCTACATTTTTCTAAAGCTTTCTCTTTTTTATGCAGACTCTCAGAATGGAATCATTTCAGGAAGTACAGAGTTACTTTAAAATATGGCATTGTTTTCCTTACACTGGATGTCACATAGAAGCAGCCCTACAGTTTACCTTAAAGTGAAATAGAGAACAATACTGGAGAATAGAGATTGGGAATTTTGCAGGGTCTCAGCCTCATCTTAGTCTGGGAAAAGAAATGTCAGTGGAGAATATGTGAGAGAATGATCCATTCAAATATTGTAAGCTGGAATGGTAATGTTAATCAGTCTATCAGGATTCAGAGGTAGCCATTTGGTTTTATCTCTTTGTGCATGAAAATAAACATAGGCATTTGTCTAAAACAAGGTTTGAAGGGGGGGAAAGTCTTCCTGATTAATTCCCAAATTGCTTTTCTATTGCTTAAGCATCCCTGGGGAATCCAGCACGTAAACGCGCCCATTGGTTAGTGTATAATTATGTTATATCCATTTTCCTTTGGAAATGCTTAATGACTCTTGCTTTGTATTCCTTGCAGGTGAAAGCCCAGCCTCCGTGGTTCTTAATGCCTCAGGAGGATTATTTTCACTAAAGATGGAAACACTGGAGTCTGAATTGACCTGTCCAATCTGCCTAGAGTTGTTTGAAGACCCACTTCTGCTCCCTTGTGCTCACAGCCTCTGCTTCAGCTGTGCCCATCGCATTTTGGTCTCAAGCTGCAGCTCTGGTGAATCCATTGAACCCATTACTGCTTTCCAGTGTCCTACCTGCAGGTATGTTATCTCGCTGAACCACCGGGGCCTGGATGGCCTCAAGAGGAATGTGACTCTGCAGAACATTATTGATCGCTTCCAGAAGGCTTCAGTCAGTGGGCCCAATTCCCCTAGTGAGAGCCGCCGGGAAAGGACTTACAGGCCCAGCACCGCCATGTCTAGTGAGCGAATTGCTTGCCAATTCTGTGAGCAGGACCCGCCAAGGGATGCAGTAAAAACATGCATCACCTGTGAGGTCTCCTACTGTGACCGTTGCCTGCGGGCCACGCACCCGAACAAGAAACCTTTCACCAGCCATCGCCTGGTGGAACCAGTGCCAGACACACATCTTCGAGGGATCACCTGCCTGGACCATGAGAATGAGAAAGTGAACATGTACTGTGTATCTGATGACCAATTGATCTGTGCCTTATGCAAACTGGTGGGTCGTCACCGAGACCATCAGGTCGCATCCCTGAATGATCGATTTGAGAAACTTAAGGTAAGGGATCTGGGGAACATCTCTTACACAACTTTGTCTCATAATAGAGTTATGCAGTTAGCAAGTTCTCTGATAAAATGGGTAACTTTTCCTATATGACTAGTGAATTAACTTTAAGTTGTTTTCATGAGGAGTAACCTGCTCACCTGCAAGCTCTCCCTGGAGCCTATCTCATCTGTTGCATAAACATGCTTGCATTCATACACTTCTGGCTAACTTTTGGGGAGTCAGCTCATGGCCTGCAACACCAGTAGTTCATCCAGGGAAACAGCACCCTCTCTCCTCTGTCAGTGACATTATTGCTTATTATATATCTTTGCTATGATCTTTCCACCTCTTCTTTTAAGTATGTGAGTACTTGTGTAGGTGTACTACAATTAGCATACGTGCCGATTTGCATATGTGGGTATATGGTAATGGGAAGGCAGGGTGTGTCTCTGTGTAGGTGTGGGTGGGTGGAGGTGTCTGAGTGTATCTAGGTAGGTGAGAGATTTTTGTGGAGGACATTAGCGTATGTTTGTGTTTGTGTACTGAATGCACTAAAGAAACAGAAGTTTGGCATTGGCCATTACAAATTGCCATTAAGTGTTTAACACAGGGCTAATTCTAAGCCTGTCTTTAAAAACAAAACAAAACAAAACAAAGAACTGAAGAAATTTCAGTACACCACGAAATCGGGAGGGATAATTAAATGTCTGAACTAACAATTTAAACTGAAGGCAATAAATATTTAATCCACTATCAAATTTTGTGACAGTGCTCACTATTATGGGCTACAAACTGAAGCACTTGTTTATAGTTCCTGCCTTACAAGTTCCTAGTCATTTATGTGTGTTCAGTGGACAGGGTTTTCTGAAGTTGTTGTGTCATATAATATTTATGTACAAGTCTAAGTGCCCATTTAAAAAAGCCCTCCTACCTTACACTGATGATCCAGCAAATTGTTTTATTCCCATTGCTTGTCTGCTATGTGGTATAATTTCTCTTAAGAAGGGAGCTACTTAGAAGATATTCTAGAAAAATAAAATGTTTAAACGGATAGTAAAATTACCACTCCAAATAGGACCTGAGTACATAAGCCAAGCTAGAAGAAAGACCCAGATAGGATAAAAGGAGGGTAAGAAGGAAATGGAAATTTTCCTCCTGCCATACTGTGGATGAATTACTGTAACTTCTGTAAAAAGTATAATGTTGGTGAGAGTAGCAGTACTCAGAATAGGATATATTTGACCTGTAATGTGCTGCGAATAATATTGAGAGTAGTCACAGTGACTATGGTTTGTGCCTCTTTTGGTTATTATTTATATCTGGTACGTATAAATGTGTACAAAATTCAATTTTTTTAATTTCACTCAAGGTTATACTCTCATTCATATCAAGGCTGCAGAGGGGAATAATCTTGTTGACTTCAGTTCTCAGACTCATAAGATGTTAGGCCTTTGACTTGGTCTAGTTGAAGCACTATACTTTAAAGTTATATAAACAGACCTTGATAGATTAAGTGACTTGGTCAAAATCAAAGAAATGATTAGTAATGGGAAAGCTAGAACTGGAACTCAGCGTCTAGATTGAGTTAACTATCCTTTGTACTGTAGCCGGCTGCCACTTTGTTTTGGATCTAAGTTTTCCCCATGAAATGTGATTTGAAACTTAACTTTATGCTCCTGCAACTGTACATTTCATGGTCATAGATAAATGATTAATGACATCAAGGAAGGGACAGATTGTATAAACTTACAGTTGCATAATGGCAAAAGATAGGAGCGGGGTTATAGGAAGAGTGGGGGATGTGAAGAGGACAGAACTATCTCTGCCAAATATTTGCAGGTGTTGGGACTATAATAAGTCATTGGCCTTGAGAAATATTCCAAACAGAAAAATCTGTGCCCATATGCACTGTTGAGATAACAAAAAGACTGGCTAGTGTAAGCTTGTATTAAAGAAAACTAGCTATTTGAAAATATCCGAAAACATGAAAACATTGGATGATTGATTAGATATTTGGCATCATGAAGCTATAGCCCTCATCTCCAGGGATGGATGGAACATGGACATATTTTACCAAAATACATTTTAGTCTGTGACTAATCAGTAATTTTTGGAGAAAGAAAGCCAGATTTTGAATAGTTCCCTTTTAATATTTTAGGAAATGTGCAGAAAATTCTGATTATAAATTAAGTGGAAACTATTTTTGCTCATTTTTGGTTGGAGAGTGGAAACATATGAATCATTCCCAACCGTGTGGTTCGTTATGTTGTCTGAAACATCTTGGACTTTGGGGAGGGTGAGAGAGGTACTGCTTGTGTGTGTGTGTTGTGGGGGTGTAGGGGTCACTTTGGTTTGGTGCCAAGTGTAAAAGAATATTAATTCTCCATGTTAAGCAGAGACGAAGTCTGACTTTTAGTGTCACATATACTCACTTCTTTGGGTTAATTTTAGATTGGAAAATCATTTAGGATTACCCCCTTAGTCTGCTTGATTCTTCCCCAAGGAGAAAGGGAGAAAGTTGTCTGGCAGAAGCTATGGGGGAGTCTGCCTGAGTATATTCCCCTCGCCCTGGCCCTGGCCCTGAGAAAAGCACAGGAGTCCTGTAGGAGAAAGGGAAGAATGATAGAGTTATACTCTATCATTCTTCCCCTGTATCTAGGAGGTTGGCTTTCTAGCCAGTAGCTGATACAGTGTTTATTTTTACTTTTTGGTTCTGGAACTTCACTGTTGATATTTGTAACTACTTTTTATATACAAAACTCCCTGATTAGGATTAGTGGCTTCTAATATTTATTTGTTCAATAAAAAATAAACAAACCATTATGTTATAGATGAAAAGTCAGAATAACCAGAAACTAGCCTGTCTTTTTAACATATACTCAAAGTGGATTGGAGGGCTTGGGGTACTTAGTTTAGTTTCATGATCTAAATGAAGGTCCAGCCTACTAATAGGGCTGAAGTGTGACACATGTCTTTCAGCAGGCTACCAGTAGTTCAAATTGACTATTCAATTTTAAAGAATATTTTTATTCACGACCGTTATTAGAGTAGTAAGTCCTATCAGAGTAATTATTTTCTCCATCACCTCTCACTTTTCACTCACTAGTCCCAATATATTCCTACCGGATATATGGGTGTTTCTTTGTATAAAACAGCCGCATTTAAATTTTCATTATCACATGAGTTTCTATCCTTATAAAAGATTGTTGTTATTGTTTTAATAAATTTTGGCTTCATAAAAGAGGTCGAATTTCAGTGACTGTCTGTTGCTGACAGACTTCAACTCAATATTATAAGTCCCGTACAACTTTTTTCTTGTGCTGCTCATGTATTTCCCCCTCTACTCCTCTAAAACATGCTACCTTCATCTACTCAGGCGAGTCTCCTAACTGCAAAACATGCCATTCTCTTTTCTGATTCTTAACTGTCACTAGTGTTCTTCTCTTGGCCTGTTTACAAATCCTATGTATTCTTTAATGCATAATTCAAACCCTATAAGACCACTCCAAAACATCACAGCTATGTCATAATCTCCTTTCGGTCAGAAATAATGTCTTTTATTTCATTAGTATTCTCCTTAGCTTCTAGTACACATAGCATTTGATCAAGAAATCCAAATGAATTCAGTTTTCATAATGGATTTGCAGGAAATATACTGGTGTCTATAGCTTGCTTTGGATCTCATTTTAGAAGATATAAATCTGTCTTGCCATTATACCTGAAAGTCTGAAAAAAGATCTTCCTGTGAACTACTGACAATGTTCAAAACCAGAGTGCTAGCAAAAGTATGGCATGTCCCTAATTTTAAGTGCCTATTCGTTTTGATCACTGGATTTTCCAACTGCCTAACACTATGGTGACATCTGCGTAAATCAGATGATTATTATAATTCTCTTTGAGAGTGATGTCTTCACATTTCCATGCCCACAGCCTGCCAAAAATATAGCTGATGAAAACCAGGGGGAATAGAGGAATTTCCTGAAAGGAATAAACAGCACCTTTTCTTTTTCTCATTACATTTCCACAAATTCATTACTACAAATAATTCTTAAATGCAGTTACATTTACATATCAGGGATCTTGTTATAAAATATTACCTGGCACTGGAGTAAGCCTTTTATCATGGAAAAGTAAAACACACACACACACTCTCTCTCTCTCTCTGTCTCGTTAACAATCTTTTATAAGGATAGAAACTCATGTGATAATGAAAATTCTAAAATGTGAAGCTGTTTTATAGAAACACCCCATATATCACGAACTAAGATATATATTGGGACTAGTGAGTGAAAAGTGACAGGTGATGGAGAAAATAATTACTCTGATAGGACTTACTACTCTAATAACAGTCGTGAATAAAAATACTCTTTAAAATTGAATAATTAATTGAACTACTGGTAGCCTGCTGAAAGACATGTGTCCTGCATCTCAACCCTATTGGTAGACTGGATCCAAGTAAGACTGAACCAAACTGGCACCCCAAGCCTCCAACTATCCTTGGAGTATATGTTAAAAAGACAGCTAGTTTCTGGTTATTCTTGACTTTCATCTATAAATATAAATGGTTTGTTTATTTTATTGAACACATAAATATTAGAAGCCACTAATCCTAATCAGGGAGTTTTGTATATAAAAAGTAGTTACAAATATCAACAGTGAAGTTCCAGAACCAAAAAGTAAAAATAAACACTGTATCAGCGAGACTGGGACAGAGAAAGCTAATGATTGCCAGACAAAGAGAAGGGAGATATGAGACTTGGAGGATGTTCAAAGGAAAGCCACAATGAGAGTTAAAAGGTTGGAAAATATAATATTCTAGAATCTTATCACAGTTGATTACTTGTCCTTCTTCCTACTCAGTTACTCTGTCATCTACCCACCCATTCTCACTCAGTCACCACCTTCTCCCAGTCATTTATCTACTCACCCACTTGACACTCACTACTGTCTGCCAAGACAGATACCCTCTCAACTAATGTACTAATGGGCGTATGACTATATCTCAACCAGTATAAGTATAAATATAAGGGAAAGAAAGTGAAATATATTTTTGAGAGACTCAGTTGAGAGTATATTTGCATACACATGTATGCATCGCTGTATATGAATGTGTATAGTCTTGCATAAATATGTGGCTGAGAATGACTCTGTGTCTGTGTATGAAAGTATATCTATAAAATGTGTATCATTGCATGTGAAGATGTGAGAGTGTGTAAATCTTCTGATAAGTTGGGTAGGAGAGGGCCATGAGTGTAAGGTAAACTTTCTGTTGTCACCCTAGGGAGAGTTAGAGCCTCAGCAGAACCCATCCTGAGGCTAAGGATCAATCTAATGAATGAGCCAGATCAAACATATGCATGATAAGAAAAATTTTCAATGGAGGCCAGAGTGGGTTACTATAGGTGAGGGATAAGAAAAATGTTGTTTCTCACTCTCAGTCAGGTACTAAATCACAGTAGCTAAATATACTAAGAATGAAACATTTGAGGCCAGATTTATGCTCTCTAAGATCTGGTGGTGATGGTGGTGGACATGTTTGTATGGGGTTGGGGACAGTATCTGACAGGTTTTGCAGCTAAGCCAGCCTTCAACTCATGCTCATAAAATCATCTTGCTTGTAGATCTGCCTTCTCTGTGGTCTCTGAACTGTTCCAGACTTGCTCCCCATCACATACAATATGTCTAAATCTGTACATGTTTCATGTGTGTATGAGGATAAAATACATTTCATCTCTACTCAAACTGTGCACTAAGACTCATTTGAATCCCTATTCTTTTCTCTGCAAGACTTATATTGATTTCTCTGTCTCTTAACTCATTTATTATTAACAGTACCCTGTGTTGGAAGATGTTTTCCATTGTTTCTTTGGTTTGAGAGCAAATTTAGCAAGTAGATACTCCTATTATCTGTACTCTTATGTTTCTGTTTTTCTGTTATTTATTTTGACTCAAGTTTTCTCTTCACCAATATTTGAAAGGAGCTGACAATCATTTGTTGGAGAACAATTTGCAAAATGTTGACACAGAGATTGTTCTTGGGTGGATAGAAATCCTGTCTGTTATTATTGGGCAAAGAAGCCTATTACAGAAATATAATATAGGTGAGGAAAGATTAAGGAAACAAGAATTACTGAACCCAAAGAAGTGAGGTTTAAAAATGTGATAATGGCCTTCAAGTTCATGAAAGGTTGATATAATGAGGTAATACCTTATTCTTTGTCTCACACGAAGGTAGAACTGACAATAACTTAAACCGTAGCATCAGGGATTTAGGCTAGGGATTCATTCATTCATTTAACAAACAATTAATGAACATTCATTTTGTTTACTAAACACTATGACCACTGTGGTAGGAGCTGGGACACAGGAAATAAGGCACAATCCCAGTTCTAAAGCGACTTTGAGCTTAGTAGGGGAGATAGACAAGTGGGAAATTCCAATTCAGTATGGTAGGTGCCATGACAGAGGTTTGCACAGGATTCTCTGAAGCACAGTGGAGGGGTCAGGGAAAGGATATCATTGAGCTCAAAAACAGGGAATCATGAGTGAATTTGTTGGAGAAGAGGGGCCAAACTGGAGATAGTCCATGCAGAAAAAATTGACCAAACTTGGTGAATGACTATGGTGATCATGCACAATGAAGAGAATGAATTAAAAAGGACTTTTGAGGTGGAGATGTCTTGAAGGATGGTGGTATTGAGGAGGACAAAAATGAAATTAAGAAGGGATGGCAGTTTTTTTGGGGATACTCTGACTTTAGATTTGAGTTTGATGTGATTGTGGATCATTTAACAATCATTCATTCATCAAACATTTCTTGAACATCTATTAGGTGGCAGGTACCAGGATAGGTGTTAGGGTTACAGTGATTAAGAAAGCACAGTCTCAGCCCTGATGAAGCGCTCAGGTTAGTGTGGGGAGGCAGATAATTAAGGACACAGTTACGAGACGGTGTGATAAGTGCAATGACAGTGGAAGAACAGGGGCTGTTACAGAGCTTAGGAGGAATAGCAAGATAGAATTTGGGTGAGTTTTCGAATGCCCTGTTAGGGGACAGGAGTTGGGGCAGAGAAGGGGAGTGCTCTAGTCAGGAGAAAAGAGTTTGTTGAAACATCTGGAGGACAGAGAGCATGGGGATCTCTCAGAACTGAAAGGGCAAGTGTCCCAGAAGGGGTTAAAATTTAGGCTTTCCCAGTGGCTGAAAGATTAGGTCTGGAGAAATAGATTTGGGAATCCTCAGCATGGTGATAGAGCCACGCAGCAGTGAGCTGAGCAAGGGTCAAGGATTGAGCCTTGTAGAGCACTCATGGTCTAGAAATTAGGCATGAAGGAATAGCAGTTGAAAGAGAAAGAGGGGGATGTGTATGAGAGGCAGGAAGTGAAGAGGAATAGTGCAAGTGGAATATAACCCTGAGTCCTCCAGGAAAGTAGAGTTGACTTTGGCTCACTAGTTTGAGTGTTATCAAAATAAACACTAGATTTAAGTTTTTAGTACAGGTTTGCTTTTAGAATGTCCAAATAATAATGTATGAATTTGAGCTAGAGATGTAATCATGCTATGCACCTGAAGATGGGGGAAAGAAAAGAATATGGGGAGGTTTGGGTAGCATTTCTGACAAGGGGAATGGGGGAGGTGTGGGTCTTGGCTGGACGATCGCAGAGCCTTTTGAAAAGATGGCAAGTCTTTCACCTGGCGTGAGGGTCAGGTTATTCTTAACAAACTTAAGTAGTTAACAAACCTTAACAAACCTCTACTTAACAAACCTTAGGTAGAGTAGACCTATGTGATATACATCCAGTATATCACCATCTCATTCTGAAACATAGCCTGTATCTATACAACAGCAAATAAATGTTTGGGGGAAGAATAAATTTTGGCATAAGGGTGTGGGCTTCAGTTTGTGAACCAGATGGCGTATTCTGTTGTTGAGAGGCCATATGTAATTGATATATAAAGTGTCAGACTGAAGCAAAAGCAAAGTAAGTATTTTAAGACAAGCAGTTAAAAAAAGAAAGCAGACTGTGACCCTAAAAGCATGTGAAGATTCTGGCTTCTGGCTTTTGGAAGAGCTGAAAATGTCGGTGTATAGACAGGATGTCAAAAAAGAGCATGTCAAAGAATAGTAATGGGGCCACTGGCTCAGATTATTTTTAAAGATGAAGTTGTCTTCTGTCAATCAGGAAGACTCAGGTTTGGGGTGAATTGGCCTTTCTGCCCTATTTCACTTCTCCCCTTCCTATGCTCACTCCAAGTTTCAATTCCCACATAAAAGCAGTCAGGGTCTTGTCTAGGTTTAGATAATATTTCCCTTGTACCTTTTAGATAGCAAGAGAGAATACAGACATTCTATGACAGTGCCATGTTTCAATGGAAATGATATGTTTCAATAGAACTAATACAGATTACACCGCCTTTTAGGCTTCAGTACTTATTGTGTCAGGTTGATGTGTGTAGGTGTGCTCATATATGTGTGAATACATATGCCTTCATGGAGTATGACAAATGGAGATCATGGTCCAGTTTGTGCCATAATGGGGTAATCTACCTCGCTTTAATAAAGAGGTGGTGTTTTGATGTATGGCTAGATTTCTTGAGGGAGCCAATGAGAAAGTTACCTGAAATAATCTGTGTCTACAGAAGTGAAAAAAAAAAAACCCAGCAATTATTTGAGAGAGTTGAAGAAACCATTTCTGTTAATGGGATGCTGTCTGGAAGAAGAATAGCCTGTGCCCAGCTTTCTCAGATGGCAAAACATTTTCCTCTTTGGGAAGGGAATAAGAGAGCACAAAGAGGCCTAATCCATACAACACAAATGAAGTAAAACTTGGGTAAAAATGGAATCAGTGTAGATTGCCAACTTAGCTAACTGAGGCCTTTTAAAATCTGTTATGCAAATTAGCCAAATCTTTCCCTTACTTTGGCCATTTAGACACATGTACAATTTTGTGTGAGCTAGCATGATGTAGTCATCTGGAGGTGAAGAAGGTCTCACAGTTTCATAAACTAAAATGGCTTCTGTAACACCCACAAAAGGGAAGCACACAAAGACCCAGAGGTAACCTCTTGCAGCAGGAAATGGGAGCTTCATCCTGCCCCCTGGCTGCCAAACTCCTGTCCTGTTTCCTACCAGCAGATATCTCCATTCCGATCTGCCCTGCCACTTTGACTCTCTTGCTGTCACGGTTCAACTGTCCTGAGAAAATTGCACTAACTGGGCTTGAAATAAAGAACCTGGCCCAGTCCTTAACTACATTGCACAAGAGCAGAGCAAAACAAACCAATATTTCAAAACTGAACAACAACGAAGAGACATGTTTACTTTTATATAAAGAGATTTTAGACACACACATACACACACACACACACACCCTCTTTGTTTACTCAACCAGAGTACAGACAAGATAATTACTTGGCCAAATCAATCAAATTATTCAAACCTAGAGTGGCCCAGAATTTTTTGTTCTAAATGATTCGTCAGTGCTAGGCATGATAAGGAAAGAGTGACTTCCTTAGATTGCATAATCGCTTCAATTCTCTGCTTCCCTTTGCATATATTCATTATTGAGAATAAATTCCAATTTGAGAGGAGGCTTTAATTCCTTGTAAATGAATAGGAAATGAGTAAGTAAATGTTCGGTGTTTTCCTCAAATTATGTCTCATATTGTAAGAAAACAGTGGCAAAAAGCCATCAACAGATGGTGTTTTCATTAGCCAAATATTTATTTTTCAAAGCATTTTCATATTAATGAAGTAAGGTTGAAATTAGAGTCATCTTGTCAGTTCTAGCTCTGTGTTGTTAACACGTGCTGGCATTCTGCAAATTGCTAGGGGGGCAAAGCAAACTAACCATTTGCCATAATTTTGTGATGGTAACTCATGGCGCATAGTCTAACCAGACCCCAAATTATGTGTTCAGCCATAATGTTTGCTTTTGGTGGCTTCATAGAAGCCGCGAGTCTCAGTTCTGGGCCACAAAAGAGGAACACATAGCAGGGATTTTAGTCCTGCTCTGTACTGTGAATTATTTATGAGATATCAGTTTCATGACCAGTGTTACAACAGGTTGAGGTATTTGTTAAAAACATTATCCTCATAGAATCCCATGTTTGAATGGAAATGCATTACAGTTGGAAACACAAATTTCTAATATTGCATTTGCTTGGCATTCATCGATCTACATTATATTTGCTGAATATATCAATATATTCATTTGGGATACGTGGAATTCCCATTGATAGGAATTTGGGCCACTGCTAGAGAAAATCATCAACTGGGTTCACTACCAATTCCCACTATCTAACTCAAGCTAGACCCTTTCATCACACTACAGAGTTATTATATTCACCTTATGGCCAAACTTTTGAAGAAGAGTCTAGACTTGCAGTCTCTAATTTGTCACCACACCATACTCTAACCTCAGGATTTCACATTTCCTTCCAAAGCCCTACTGAAACACCTTTTCAAAAGGTCATCTGTGACCTCTAATTACGAAATCCAGCTGCTTTTTATCAATCCTCATATTTCTTGCATTCTCTGCATATTTGACAGTGACAAATCCTTTCTTGAAACACATTTCTTTCAATTATGCTCAGTTTGGCCCAGACTTGCATTACCCTGCGGCCTTGAATATTGCAGCCTTCTTCTAACCAGTGTCCCTCCTCCCCCTCCTGCCCCGGACTTTCCTATTTCAGTCTGCCCCACATATTGCTTCTAGGTTAATCTCCTAAATGCAGCCCTGATTATGCCATTACCTTGCTCAACAGCTTTTGGTAAGTCCTCAGTGCAAACAACAACAACAACAAAAACAAACAAACAAACAAAACTACAAACTCTTAATCTAGGCACTTAAGACCTTTATAACAAGACTTTGGTCTCCATTTCCAGCTAAGTCCCCCACTACTCTCTTTCTACCCTCTGTTCTAGCCAAACGAAACTACTATTCCCTGAATATGCCATGTATTTTATTTCTTTATATTTTTTATTTATTTATTATTTTTTTGAGACAGAGTTTTGCTCTTTTTGCCCAGGTTGAAGTGCAATGGCATGATCTTGGCTCACTGCAACCTCTGCCTCCGGGGTTCAAGTGATTCTCCTGCCTCAGCCTCACGAGTAGCTGAGATTACATGTGTCCGCCACCATGCCTGGATAATTTTGTATTTTTGGTAGAGATGAGGTTTCACCATGTTGGCCAGGCTGGTCTCAAACTCCTGACCTCAGGTGATCCACCCACCTCGGCCTCCCAAAGTGCTGGGATTACAGGTGTGAGCCACCCACTGCTCATGGCCTTATTTCTTTGTACTTTTGCTCATTACATTCCTTGTGCCTGGAACATCCTGCTCCCATGCATCTCTGTCTATTAAAATTCTGTTCGTCCTTCAAGGCTCATCTTAATTTTACTTCCTCTTTATCTGTGAAGTCACTTTACCTTGAATAGAGTAGGTGTTCAATACATTTTTGTATTAAATTTCTGAACTGCCACTTCTTTTATTCCTCTGACATCAATTTAGCTTAGAGATCATGTCCAAATCAATGATTGCTTCCTGTTTTCTTCTTCCTTTCCCTTTTCTTTGCCAAGAAGACCAAAGATTGAGATGGTAGTGGGATTAAAGGAGGTCAGGGGAGACACTGTGCCCCAATACAAGAAAAATATAATAAATGGTGAAAAATTACTTCCATGGGAATAAAGCCAAGGAAGCCAAGAGAGACCTGGCAGGAAGGGAAGCAAGGGTTCAGCTGGTCCTCATAATCCAGTTTGAGAAAATGTGAAATCACACTACCCAGCCTGCAAACACATGCATCTATGTGAATATATCCATCTATTCATGGGAACAGTGCCAAAGATATTAAGGAGCTACAGGTACTTAGCAGACAGGAAAGGGGCCAAGTACACAAATCCCTTCTTTTCCTTCATGTTCCCTCTCTCCCCCACATCCCCCCATCCACTTTTTCAAAAGCATGAACTTTGAACTACAAAACATAGGAACCATGGAGATAGCAGTGTAGTACTTAACATGACTGAGGGAAGGAATGCTAGCAGAATAAGGGCCAGTAAGTTGGGGTATTACATTTGGAACAGACTTTATGGGGTATTGGGATAGTGGGTGAGAGAGAAGTAGATATTGGGGTTAGTCTTAGAGGAAAAGCAGCTACCAGGGCTGAAAGACTTCGGATTGGGGAGAAATAAAAAAGCTCATGATTAACCTAGAGTGAAATGATACTCTGTTTTTCACATAAGGAATGGGAAATAGTAGCGTGCTCAACTGAAAACATGCTAGAATTCCGACTACTGTTGTAACAACGTTATATTCAACAGATCTGCAAAGTACTCCTAATATGTACCTGAAAGAATCTATGTACCAGTAAACGATGATAAGCAATGGATATCCTCTCTTTTTAAAATATTTATTTATTTATTTATTATGTATTTATCGAGATAGGGTCTCGCTCTTTCACCCAGGCTGGAGTGCAGTGGTGTGACCCTGGCTCACTGCAACGTCCGCCTCCTGGGGTCAAGTGATCCTCCCACCTTAGCCTCCTGAGTCACTGGAACTATAGGTGCATGCCACCACACCCAGCTAAATTTTGCATTTTTTGTTGAGATGGGGTTTTGTTATGTTACCCAAGCTGGTCTTGAACTCCTGGGCTCAAGCGATCTGCCCACCTCAGCCTCCCAAAGTGCTGGGATTACAGGCATGAACCACCGTGCCTGGCTGATGTCCTCTCTTGATACAGTCAGGCTTTGCATTTGGAAGCCCTGCCTCTCTTGTGGGTGAAGCCTCGGTGCCAAAGAAGGAAAGTTGTGAGATACAATGCTAGATTTTGATGAATTCCACACTCAAAATACTCTTTTTTTTCCTGAAGGACCCTACTGATAAATATAAAATATTATAAGCAAAAACACAAAAAATCAGGGAATACTGTGGCAAAACTGTGACTGAGGGCTGGATACATGGGTTCGAGTCCTAGTTTTGCACATGGTAGTAATATGACTGTGCAAAATACTTTAACTCCACTTTGAAGCTTGCTACTCCCGTTTGTAAAATACTGGCATCTTCTACTTTGTGGCATTGTTATGGTTTTTAAGTAGTATATATGAAATTGCCTGGCATAGTGTCTGGCATTCATTCAATAATTACAGACAGTCCCTGACTTAACCATAGTTCAACTTATGATTTTTCAGTTTGACAGTGGTGTGAAAGTGATATGCGTTCAGTATGCTTCTTGACTTACGTTAGGGTTACACCTGGATAAGCCTATCATAAGTTGAAAATTTCTTAAGTTGAAAATGCCCTCTCTGGGACGTAACTGCATCATAAGTTGAGGAACACGTGTAATAGTTTTCTTAGTCTACTCGTCTGGAAAAGGGATAATAATATCTGTTCTTCATATGCTGTGGAATTACTACGAGGGCAAAATGAGATATTGCCTATGAAATACTTTGAAAAGTTAAAGATATTATCGAAAATATAAGGTTTCTTTAATGTCAATAAATTCGCACATCCACAAAGTCATGAATGTCATGCTTTCCCCAATAATGAGCAAATGTGCAGCATTATTAACTTGTACCTAGATTAGTGCTTGGCTCATGGCAGATGCTAAATGAATCTTTGAAACATTTGTCTACTGACTAACCAATTTTCACATGACATTGGTTCTAAAGCTCATGGTTCTTTTTTCCCCTCTTCTCTGTTTCCCTCTGGATTCATACTCTCTGCGATGACAGCAAACTCTGGAGATGAACCTCACCAACCTGGTTAAGCGCAACAGCGAACTAGAAAATCAAATGGCCAAACTAATACAGATCTGCCAGCAGGTTGAGGTATGTAACAGAAACATTTGTGATTTTTCAGAGGACCTGAAATGGGTGACCCTTTGGGAGGACTTCAGTTTTGTCAGAGTGTAGCCCAGTCATTTGGAATGAAGGACTGAATAACAGTTCTAGAAAGTCTCATTCCTTTAGGATGCTTGTTCCAAAAAATGTGTGAGAAACCTATGGTTTAAAAAGAACAGACAGATGGTGGTGATGGACGGTGGGGGGATAATAGTTCAAGGGGCAACCTATTCTCCTTTCCAAACAGCAGGCAGTATGAAAATCAGACATGAAGTGTGCTTCATCTATCATCAAACTGGACATTATCACTCCTTAAAGAGATTACTGGGGTGTCATAGGGAAGCTGGGAATCCTGGGTCCTTGGGGTAAAGTGAGGTTAATTCAGCACAATATTGTTTCTGTAACAATATTATCAGGACTGCTTCTCCTCTTTCTAGCCTCTCCCCCTCTTCATCCCCTGCCCATGGTCCTATCTATACCATGAACCCCACCTGGTCCTCACTCATTACCTTTCCACTTATTCTTGTCATCAACAAATCATATCTATCTTAAAGTTGTAAATTGTAAAGTGCTGTACAAGTGTGAGGTTTTAATCAATTGTCATCTACATCAAATCTTAGAGCAGAGCTTAGAAGAAGAGCTGACTTCTTCTTAAATGGACATAATAAAATAAAGATGTTATTTCTCTTTCTCAAGAGCGTGAAACTCATACCATTTGGTTTTGTGTTGATTTTGTTGAAGAGCTGATGGTAGGGCTTCAAGTGTAAACAGGGTTGGGTAAAATATTATAGGATTCCTCATGGGCAGTGGTTGGATAAAAATGTTTCTAATTCCATTTAGAGCCTGATAATCTGGTTCTAATCTTACTTGTATGACAGATAAATGTAACAATTCAAGTTTATTTTATTTCAATTTTATTAAGATCTCATCTCTTAATCCAGTCTATAGATTCCTATTTAAGAGACTGTGGAGAATCTTCTTGTAAGGCAAAGAATCCTCTTATTATATGAGTAACCTTCTGACCCCCAATCATTTGGATCTCTTAAAGTATTGAGTTTATTCAAGTAGAGTGTACCTGTATGATGAGCATACCATAGAAATTTAATCCCTCCTGGGCACTCCATTTGTGGAAGAGAGTGGTGCTGTATGTAGGGTCCATACAGTACTGGTTAAACTCAGATGTGAGACTGTAAAATGAAGTCGGGGATTAGGGAAGAAGCATAAGGAATGAAAAGAAAAAACACTAGAGTGTGATTTGGAAAATTGTGTTTTAGACTTGGCTCTTCCATGAACTGATGGTATGAATATAAGTCATTTAGCTTCTCAGTTTCAGTGTTCTTACCTATAAAATGAGGAGTTGAATGATGACATGACCTTTGACTTCTTTCTAGATATCACAGGTCATGATGCCGTGAATGGTTACTTTCTTTATTCTGTTCTTTTTCTCTCCTGGCTTATTCTTTCCAAGAGGGGAGAAACAAAATATAAAGTATTTCAAAGTGGCTTTCAGCTGATCAGAATTCCTCTAATGTTCCACTCTGTCAAAGTTCTCATTATGCTGTTAGATTACAGTATAAGACATCCACACTGGCAAAGGGACAAGGGAGTATTGTAAGCAGGAGACAAGATAAGAGATCCCTTGATTTAGAATTTGCATGATTGAATGTAGAGTAACAGCTAATAGTGAATAAAATGTGGTTAGAAATTATAATCACCTTCCTTGTTCTCATCAAAAAGACTATTAAGTACAGAACAAGTTGTAGTGAAAATAGCAAAGTAAGCAGTTTATTTTTTATAGCTCATTCACTTTAGGACCTCTCTAAGGACTCATCTTTCCACTCTGAAGAGCTTATCAACCTGGCCAGCCTCACCCAAACATAGCCTGTTCCAACCTTTCCCAGCCCATCCTGCCAATCAAACCTTTATGTTCAGGGCCCTACTCTTTTTTTAAGTGACAAGTCTCATAAAACGATCCATCATTGTGTTAATAGGGAAGGACCCACTTTGGATTTTTAGGTAACAAGCAGTGTTTTAACAGTTCCTTCCTGAAGTTAGTATTCTTGCCTGAGTCTTAATGAGGTGACACTAGCGCTGCCACATGCAAATAGAGTAAGGGGAAAGAGTAGCCCGTACAGTGATATTCAAGAAGTGTTCTTTTATGGATGCTTGCTAAATCCCATCATGTAGGCCACTGTCGGCCCTAGATACACAAAAGGTCGACTTTTACTAATCCTTTTTTATGCCTGGCATTGTACCAGGTATAAAGAAACCAGCATAGGCACAGTATCTACCTTCTGAGGGCTTACATGCTACAAGAATCCACCCTGATGTAGATATACATGTGCAAGAAATACAGACAATTGAATATAAACATTAATTGAGAACGGGGAAAGAATAGTGAGATATTGTTGAGAATGAGAATGTATTTTGGGATTTCACTTCATAGTCTGTTGTGTTTAGGATTCTGTCTTTGATCACAGGGGCCCTACAGGATGGCTTATGGAAGGCCATTTCTGTCTTTTATGACATTATCCTTTCTGAAAAGTTAGGGATGTGCCCTTAACTTCCTTTTTTTTGAGATGGGGTCTCACTCTGTCGCCCAGGCTAGAGTGCGGTGGTACAATCTTGGCTCACTGCAACCTCCGCCTCCCAGGTTCAATTGATTCTCCCATCTCAGCCTCCCGAGTAGCTGGGATTACAAGCACACACCAACATGCCCAGCTAATTTTTTGTATTTTAGTAGAGACGGGGTTTCACTGTGTTGCCCAGGCTGGTCTCGAACCCCTGAGCTCAGGCAATGCACCCGCCTTGGCCTCCCAAAGTGCCGGGATTACAGGTGTGAGCCACCCGGCGTGGCTAACTTCCTCTTAATAATACGTGAATCCAGGTTACTTATTATCCTCATTCAACACAGAGCCTGTGTCTCCAAAAGCCTTCAGGACAAGCCTCAGGATTAGAAATCTAGTTAATGAAGGGACTTGAGACTTCATAAATGCTTATAAATACTGTATAAAATGAAATGTATAGTAGAATACTTCAGTCATGAAAGTCAGATACTGATGGGTGATTTGAAATTTTTTCATTTTATGTAATCCAGATTCATCTATAGGGAATGACTATATTCACAGTGTATACCAGGCATTTCACATTGGGTGGGGGCTGAGAATACCAGCTAAGGTGCTTCTGAGAAAACTGGAATAGGGTATTTTCCTGTCAAACCCGTTCCCCTTCTTTATTGTCTGCAAATGTCTTTGTCACAGATTGACTTTTCCTAAAGGGGCCATAAATACTGCCTCCCTATCGTGGTTCTTTCTCCCTGTTCTCTATTCTCCTCAGAAAGTAAACAAAGCTGCAGTCTTCCTATTATAACAGAAACAGAGATTAAGATCACTACAGATTTATTAGCTGACTTCTATGGTAATGTATCTTGTTATAATTACTGCTGAAGGTTTCAGAATTCAGTAGATGGGTAGTTGGGAAATGTTTTTTGTTGGGGCTGGAGAACATGGGAAAGAGGTAGAGGCAGCTCCAAGACTCCCGTTAATCTAATTAAGGAAGGGCATGCTTTGACCTTGCTACTATAGCCACTTGATCTCTATATATAGTTCTTTGTCCTGGCTCATCAGGCATCCTTTGTTTACATTTCCAAAGGAAACCTCTGTATGATGCATAGCCAAGGGAAAATATATACCAACAGATGAATACTTCCTCTTCGCTTCCAATACTCCATGGTTCTGTGAATAATAGGTATTCTAAAACATAGCAAGGGGCAAATACAGTTAAATACTTAGTAATCATTTGGTCAACAGCATTTCTTGAGCATACACTGTGTACTCAGTGTGGTGGGCAATTTGGGGGCTACAAAATAAATATATGTGGTTGATGACCCCAGGAACTTTCAGTCTAGTTAGGGAAAACACAGTATGTAGTGAGAAAGAGTATTTATAGAGGCAGCATGAAGTGCAGAAAATACAAATGAATGTAGTATAGCCCTTTCAATTTTACTTATTTAGTCTTGTTCTTAGCTTGTATGGCATTGAGTAAATTAAAGCACTTTCCTGGATATTTTGTGTGCCACCTTTTTCTTCTTTCCAGAACTGCTGTGATACAATGGGTTAATCCATCCCAGAAGCTCCATGGGCAGGTTGATTTCCTTCTGACTCTTCTCAATCCTTTTAAAGAGTTAGATAGCACTGCTCTTTAGCATTAGGAGAAAGAAGAAAGAAAGGAGATTGGTTGGAAGAGAGGGAGAGGTTTCCCTTAGTTTGGGGAATTTTAGCTTTCTGTCTTGCTACTAGGTCTTAGCTTCATCCACTTTGGAAGTCTTTCTCTTTAGAGTTCAAACTTTAGATGGCTTGATATTCTCTTCTTTCTGCTTCTATTGCTCATTGGAAGGGTATTTGGTCTGGGAAGAGCAAGAATCTTGGAGTCTATGTAATAGATGTCTGGCTGCTTCTCCAAGCATAAAATATAAATATTTTAAAATAAATTAATTTAAAAAACACTGCTATGAATGATTTCAGCAGATAATCCTTAAATATTTTAAGGTGGTTGAGCTAGAAGAAAGAATAGAATCTAAACCATTAGAGCACAAATATATTTGTTGGTGGAGCCCTCTTTAAGGAGCAGTCAGTGAAATTAGTATAATTGGAAAATTTAATGGAAAAAATGCATTTTAGCCAGATGTTGAAGGAGAAAAAATAATTACTCCCTCTGGAGAGACAGAAAGCAGAGGTATTAGTGGAGGTGTAAATGAGCACATTTTATGGGGAAAACGGTGCCTTAAGCACTGGGTATATACAGATAAGTAGGAAATGGCACCCGCCCTCAAGGAACACACAGATTGGCTAAAAACCTGACAGGTAAAATGGCAAATAGAATGTGAAGTGATAATTACTGTAATGAATGTAAATGCATGATGACAAGTTTGCATGGAGGAAGAAACACTCAGGCCTGCCTGAGAAACTTAGGAAAGGCTGCAGAATGGAAATAAAAATTGAATTATCTTGAAATAAGAGTAGAATTTTGCCAATAAAAATGAGATAAGGGAGTGAAGGGGACCACATGCAAGAATACAGAAGGGTGATCAGCATGGAGATGTTCAGGGAACTATCAGAAGTTTGGCTTGGTCAGAATGTAAGACATGAGATTGCAAGAGGTGAGTATGGAGAAGTAAGTAGCTTGGACCCAGATAATGAAGAGCCTTGTAGGCCATGTATAGGTGTTTAGACTTTAACCTGAGAAGTCTGGGGAGCCATGGAAGGATTTTAAGCAGGTGAATAACTGAATAAAATCTGCACTGAAGAAGGACTGCTATGGCTGTAGTATGGAGTATGGAGCAAAGGTCAAGGGTCCAGGGTAAAAAGTGAGGACAAAGAGACCAGTTAGATTTTTACTGATCCAAGGAGAGGTGAAGGCCCAGCTTGAGACAGTGGCAGTAGGATTAGGGAAGAAGGGATAAATTCAAAATATTTCTAGGAGGTAAATCAGTATTAATTGGTGATCAATTAATGGCTGAAGGAGTGAGGGAGAAGAAATACTATGATGATCCACAGGGTTCCGGTTTAGGTGACCAAATGGGTCTATGGCCTTTAACTAGGTTAGGAAATATAAAAGTTCTTTTTAGGCCTGCAAGGTTTATTGTTCTCTGGATCAGAAAGGCAGGTAGGAAATGTACAGTAGAAAGCTGGCTACCTGGATTTAGAGGTCAAGAGAGAGGTCTGGGAAAGGGGTATACTTGGAATTTATTAGCATCTAAGTAGCACTTAAAGCCATAGAGAATGTATAGATTGAAAAGAGGGCCTGGGACAGATTCCAACCCAATTGTTTGTCACTCACAATACAATAACAAACTGACTTTCCAAATAAATAGAAAGTCTATGGTGCTTTTGAGGAGATTACTGAAGAATGCTGTGCATTTTGAAAATTAAATATCAAAAGTAAATTGTTCATTTGTGGAAAAAATCAAAGGTTTAGACATTATTATCTTAAAGACTACAATAATAAGTAACACTGAGGATTTCCTCTGTTCCAGCTGAGCACTTAATATGTGTTAACTCATTTAATTCTCACAACAGCTCTGGGAGATAGACACTGTTAATACTCCTACTTTATAGATAAACAGAGATAAAGAAATATTTAAGTGTTTTGCCAAGTTCATGCCACTGGCAGGTAAGAGAGTGGGGATTTGAATACAGGCACTTTAGCTCTGGAGCCTGTGCCCTTGACCACTCCATTACACTTTTTTTTGCAAGACCAAGGTACACGCCACTTGGATGTCTGTTGTTCATCACTGGTGGTTCCTGGACCCATTGTGAGGATAACTTATAGTGAGCAAGGGGTATAGGATAGGGGTGTGAATTCTGAAGGAGAGCAAAGGAGAAACAAAGAACAGTCAAGAGACGAGGAAAACCAACAAAAACAGAGGATCAAAATCTCAGAGGAAGGAGAGACCTTCAAAATGTGGAAGATTTGATTAGTCAATTGGAGCAGAGGCATAGAAGATTTCATTAGTGATCTTTGAGGGAGAAGGTTCTATGAAAATATGAAGATGGAACATAAATTCAAAGAGGTCAGGGAGAAAGTAAGTTATAAGGAAATGCAGGGCTGGGCTTGGTGGCTCATGCCTATAGTCCCAGCACTTTGGGAGGCCGAGGCAGGTGGCTCACCTGGGGTCTGGAGTTCAAGACCAGCCTTGGCCAACATGGTGAAACCCCGTCTCTACCAAAAATACAAAAGTTAACCAGGTGTGGTGGTAGACACATGTAATCCCAGCTACTCAGGAGGCTGAGGCAGGAGAATTGCTTGAACCCAGGAGGTGGACGTTGCAGTGAGCTGAGATTGTGCCATTGCACTCCAGCCTGGGCAATGGGAGCGAAACTCTGTCTCAAAAAAAAAAAAAAAAAAAAGAGGAAATGCAGGTTGCAAGAAGTTTGATCACGAAGGTGAAGCAAGAAATAAGGTGTTAGTTATTATCCTTTCGAAGGGCAGAAAAGTCAGACTCATAAATGCTCTGTTTGTGTATTATTCTGCTACTGGTGAGTTAGCAATAGGAATCACTAGATCCACTGCGTTCATCCACATATGTTTCCCTTCCCTTCCTGACTTGGTGTCCAGCTTCATCTCCAACCCAGGACACTGTAGCCTTAGTTTCTACAACTTGCCTCTCCTAAAAATGGTATGTAGGTCCTGGGAGGCAGTGTGCTGTGACAGCTTTGGAGTTGGACAGACAGGAGTCATGTTAGCTGTGCAGCCTTGAACACATACTTTTTCTGAGCCTCAGTTTCACCATCTATAAAACTTGGACTAATAATACATTGAAGGGAAAGGCAATACATGTAAAGTACCTGCTACTGTGCCTGGCATATATAGTCAAAGCTCAATAAACGGTGGTGGTGGTAGTACTAGTCATAGTAGCAGGAGGACGAGGAGGAGGGAAAGAAAGAGAAAGAGGAAGAGGAGGTGTAATAGCAGGAACAGTTGCTAGTAGCAGTAGTACTAGTAGTAGTAATTTTGGGCACTACACATTTTGCCAGAGATTCCTAGCCCTGACCTCAGGACTTCCAAAGCTTTTTATCACTATCTCTGAGAGTGGGAAGAACAATCATTCCCAAATACTCATAACCAATTTCAAATTTTACATATACCAACTAGAACTTTCCTTGGGAAGAGGGAGTGGTAATGAAATTGCAGCAGCAAAAATATTGGGTATCTCAGCCATGTGACTCTACATAGCCCACCAGTAACTGCAGATGTGATAGACTGAAAAGGGTTATTGTGCTCAATAAGCTGCTAGTTTGCAGTTACTAATTTAAACACATTTTATTTAGTAAGGAAACATTCACTGCCCTTCTGCAAGAATATCCAAAAGATTCTTCGTGTTGATACTTAAGTAAATTTACCCATTATCCTGCCCAAATTCTTCTTGATTACTGCCTTTAAGCAAAGCCAAAAGAAAGTTTTAGGGAGGGTCACATGCTTTCACCTCTAGTAATTTTAAAAAGAGAGAGTTCTATAATTTTGTATTTGCGATTTAAAATGTTTATTAGCAAAAATGTTCTGTAAATATTTTTGTGAGAGATGGAAGAGCAAGGGGAGCAGGCTTAAGAGCTCCTGAGAAGAACTACCAGTGTCTTGTGAAAATGAAATACCTAGTTTTAAACCACTGTGGAATTATAGGTGGAGAAAGTTATTTCTATGAAAAATGGAAAATAAGTGCAGTGATCCAGTCAGTCTATTCGTTTATACTACTGTAATGACTAATTCAGAATATTACATTCAATCTTATTAAGTATATAACAATTGACATTTAATATAGATGAAAAACCTAAGTTAACTGTGCAATCCAGTGTGTGTTCATAGCCTATTTTTATACTAGAAAAGAAAGTGCTTTATAATTTTTCAGACATCTAATGCATTCGATCCTTTTTAAAAAATACTTTGTGACAATTCTTCATATATGTCAGTAAAGTAACATTTTTGAAGACATTAAATGTTGCAGTTGAAATACTTGGAGCGTATGAACACATGACAGGGTTTGAGGATAAAGTTAGTTAGGATTAATATTGTTTTCCTCCCCCTCCTCCCTCACATCTATATGGCAGGTAAGCTTTCAGGTGTGGTCATGTCTTCACAGCCGAAACGGTTCACATAGGAATGCACTTTCATCCCACTTTTGCACTTTTCCTTTGGTACAGTGAAGCTTATCTTACAGTCCCATTTCCCATCCCTCCTCTAGTTCCCATTTCTGTGTTCAAATTCCAGGTTACTCACTAAATGACCAGAGCACTTGCTTAATTTTGGCCCCTCTTGTTTGCTCCACTATTTTCACAATCCACCCCAATTCCCCATTTCTAATGTGCTCTTGGAAAGTTAATGTAATCCTAATAATTCAGCTAAGGTTCTATCAAGCTTATCCTATACCTTTAAATGTTTCTAGTTCCACTTCTACTCTAATCTCTCCTGCCATCAACCCAACCAAAACCAAACAAATTTTTTAAAAACCCAGACTTGAAACCAAAACAACCATCACCACAGCAGATAGGCAGACAGCCATTGAAATGTCCTTACTGTCTCTGCCTGTCAAGAGGAGTCCAGCTGTGTGGTATGGTAAGCAAGGATTGGGAGGAAGAGAATCTTATTTGAATAATTTGTTCTGGGCACTGTGCTAGAGACGTCATTTCTAATCTCACTTAGTGTTTATGACAACCCTGTGATACAGCTGGTTAATATTCCCATTTTGCAAGTGAGGAACTTGAAGGCCAGAAATATTAGATGCCTTACTCAAGGTCACACATAAGTAAGCTGGGATGCAATTCTGCATTTCTCTCACTCCAAAGTCCATGTTCTTTCCATTGCACTGTGCAACCTAGTGGATAAGTTGTTGGTTTACTTGCCAGTGATTCATTTGTGCTCAGATAGGTAGGAGACAGCTCCAGAAAACCCCTTGTTTTTCTCCACAAAATAGCTCTAGCTCTAGAAAAACATATGGTCTATTTGGGAGCCTGGCGTTCCTGAATCTGTGGTAAGCCTCTTATGTACTCCTGCCATTGGCCTACCTTTGATAGCCCAGAGCTGCTCTCCATATTCGGACAGCCCTTCATAGGGTACAGAGGAGAGGGAGTCGCCTAGAGTTGGCAGAAGGAAGCAGTAATGCCCACAATTAGGCATTTACTTGCCCAGATTATTTTTGTGCCATGGGGGTGAAAATAGTGTGGGCAGCTCCAGGTATCAACACTGTCCTCATCCATAGAGTTTACGCTGGGACCCATATTTTCTTGCTGAGACTGCTGGGATGGGTCGTCATTCTAGGGCTGTATGTGACCCTGTTTCAGGGTAAAAGTAGTCTCCATGAGACACAGGTTTTCTTAACAGTTACAAAGAGTTTTGCAGTAAAGATGTAGTCTCAAAAGTATACTTAATGTTTGCACATACCAAAACAGGCTATAAATAACAAATATAGTACCACAATGACTGCAAATATATAGATTTCCTCAAAAAAGAGTGAATGCATTGCTACCATTAATGGTGTCTTTTGATGGAATGATTACTTAGAAGTATACATACAGCCAGAAAATCAGCTATTTACTACCTCAAGACAGAAAGAGAATCCAATGCCTCCGTCTATTCCCACTACCTCTCCTCTCACCTAAATCAAATCTTGAATCCAAGTTTACCCTATCTCAGCCAGTCCTAAGAGCTCTTAATTACTCCTAAGAGCTTTAAATACATTAGCTCATTTAATCCACACAATAACCCAATGAAGTACGTATTATTCTCATTCTCATCTTATAGATGGGGAAACTGAGGCACAGAGGGGTAACTTATTTGTATAAAATCACAGGTGGCAAATTAAGAGTTTGCATCCAACTTTACTGAGGTCTATGCTCTTAATGAGATTATGCTGTATTAAAAAACAGGGGCAAAACTAACAACCCATGGCTCCATGTGCAATGTTTTGCAAGTCACTGATTATTGTGCTTATGATCTGGGTAAGGACAGAAAACCAGTACTATGTGAGCATGTGTCTTTGTGGGAATGATGTGGTGTGATACTAGAGAAATGTTTGGGCAAGCCTTTCTTTGTGATGGTAATCTCTCCAGAGCATGCATCATAATGCCTCTGCACATGTTATGCATCTGTCCGTCTATTTCATAGATGGCTGTGCCTGGCTGTTCATCTCTTATGTGTGTCTGGGGAGGAGGTTTTATGTGTACAGAGGATATATGTGGAAAAAAGGATATATGCCCAGTGAGAGAATTAGTGTTTAAACTGGGTCATGAGGATTGCTTTGACCTCTGTTTCCCCCCACCCCAAAGGGTTCTTTTCAGTCCTTTGATGATTTCCCCATGTAAGGCGAGAAACTGGGACACAACTGGAGGATGTTGCCTTTTGTTTTCTCTGATTAGAAACATTGACTCTTTCCTTGAGAGAAGGTTTTCCTCCTCTTCTGCATATCCCAAGCCTGTTCCAGCTTCTCCTTAGTAACATCAAAGGCACAAAACAATCATTGGCTTTGGAATAATTTCTAAATCAATAAAACTCTAGCTAAAAGTGTATAGCACCAATGCTAGTCGCATAGAAAGACATAGTTCCATCCTGAGCTCCCTCATCCCAATCTATATATGGGTAGTTTTGCACTGGCATAGAACGGCAGGTTTACCAATGTCCAAAGATGTCTTATTAGAAAAATCTCAGGTGCAGGGGAAAGCCCAGGACATGAGGAGGATTAGAGAAGAGGGTGAGCAACCTAGGCAGGGAAGGATAACAATGGTATGTGAAAAGGAAGGAGAAACAATCACAAGATGCCAGTTTACTCTATAGTGCACATACAATGAAACTCCTGCCAAATTTGTGGTGTGTTCTAGCATCTGAAGAGCTTTCAATCTTCTAGCACCCTGGGGCTATTCTGGGATTCCAGTTGCCACCCACTCAACAGCCAAGAAATTCAAACCATTTCAGGAGGATTCCATTGGTTTTAGAATGAAATGGAATTTATATTATATTGGTAGCTCACAGAGAACACTTACATTTAAGAAGTAAAAATATGATATCACAGATGAATATGCAAATTGCATATTGTTTGCATGCCAGAGTAAAATTAAACACCTTCATGCTTTTGTACTCCATTTCTGTCAAAAACAGGGTATTGGCAGAAAGTCATCTGAAAAAAAAAAGAAACACTGACCTGCAGTGAGTACTGCCAAACCCCATGCTAACCCAGTGACACATCATTAGCTCAGAAGTTGAAAGCAAATGGTGTTCCTGAGGGTCTGATGTTTATTATTTATTGTCTTTTTTTAAAAAAAGCACTCTTATAAAACCTCTGTCATTTTTTCCTCTGTGAACCTTTATAAAAATATTAAGCGCCACTGTGGGGTTAGCATAGTGTTATGTGATACAGAGGAATATAGTGGCAGTTGTATTAAGTTTCTATCCCTGTCTTCAAGGACTTTATAGTCTAGTTGAGAAAACAGAGTTCACAATATGAAACATTGCCAAGCAATATAAAATAATTTAGCACTAAACTGTGTGACAGTAACTGTAAGTGATGTAGTAATTCGGGGGAGACGGTGATCGAAGAAGGCTAACATTGTTACCATCATTAATATCTATTGTTCATTAACACTTAATGTGCTCCAGGTGTCATGCCAAGTGCTTTACATGTATTATCTCATTTAATCTTCTCAGCTACCTCTGAGACAGACACTATTATTATCCCAATTTTTCAGATGAGGAAACTCAGATAGCTAAGTGATTTATCCAAGGGGAGCGTAGAAATGAGACTAGAGAGGCATGGAGGGACCTGATTACAGAGGACATTAAAAGCCATGCTAAGAAGTTTGGCATTTATCCTAAGGTCAAAGGGAAGCCAATTGAAATTTAGTATGAAGCCATTTTAAGCATAGGTGTAGTGGGTTTTTTTTATGTTTGTTTTGTTTTGTTTTGTTTTATTTTGAGACAGAGTCTCCCTCTATCTCCAGGCTGGGGTTCAGTGGTGCGATCTTGGCTCACTGCAACCTCCACCTCCCAGGTTCAAGGGATTCTGCTGCCTCAGCCCCCTGAGTAGCTGGGATTACAGGCATGCGCCACCACGCCCAGCTAATTTTTTTTTTCTTTTGTATTTTTAGTAGAGACGGGGTTTCACCTTGTTGGCCAGGATGGTCTTGATCTCCTGACCTCGTGATCTGCCCACCTCGGCCTCCCAAAGTGCTGGGATTACAGGCATGAGCCACCGTGCCCGGCCTGCAATGTGTTTTTTTTTTAAAGTTCATACTGTCCCTCTGCTGGGTTAAGTACACATTGGGAAAATAAATGATTGGAGACAGAGGGACCAATTAGGAGACTGTAGTAGCATCATGCTTGGCACATAGTAGGCACTCAATGTCTACTTGTTGGATGGATATATTAATTCAGGGAAGAGATTTTGGTGGACAGATCTAGTGAAATATAAGGGAAGATGATAGAAAAGAATAGATTTGAATTATATTTATGAGGTAAATATAGGGGATGTGATGATTAAGTGGATGTGGGGAATAAGAAAGACAAGTTAAGAATGAAGCCCTGGGTTTCTGAGGAGCTGGTGATACCCTTCATTCATTTAGGGAACATTAGAGAAGAATCAGATTTAATGGAACAGGATGTAGGAAAGAGACGAGTTCAGTTCTGGAAACACTGAGTTTGTAGTGCCTGTAGTTGTGCAAATGAAATGTCCAGTGAGCAGTTAGTTATATCGGTCTAAATTTCAGGAGAGAGAATTAGGATAGAGATAAATATAATTAAGGCAAATGGGGATCTTTTTGAGGTGATAGAATTGCTCTAAAGTTGGATTGTGATAATGGTTATAAAATTCTGTAAATTTACCAAAATTATTGAGTTGCCCACTTAAAATGGGTGAATTATGTGGCATGCAGATTATATATCAATAAAGCTCTTAAAATTAAAAAAGTTAAGCAAGGTACTGGCACATAGGTAGTAATTGAAGCCTTAGAAATGGATGAGGTCACCTAACTCAGTGTGCTAGAACTCCCAGAATACTGACATTTAAGGGACAGCCAAAGGAGTTGGAATGATCAGAAGGAAAACTAGGAAAATATGCGTCATAGAAGTCGAAAGAAGAAAGTATTTTCAGAAGAAGTGAATAGATGATCTTTTAAATAATGATTTGAAAGACTTAAATATCTTGAAATGTCAATAGGAAGGAGTGGAACCAGAAGAGAGGTTGGCTGAAGGAAAGGGAAGAAGATTAATCAAATGAGGACCCCAGGAAGGTAGAAGAGGATGGAATGCAAAGCCTCTAGGAGAGGACTGATGAACTTTCTAGAGAGATATATCACTTCTTTGTAATAGGAGAAAGGAAAGATGATTGTTTCCTTATTGTTTTGTGAGAATTTGAAAGAATTCCCTGGAATAATTTTTTTTTCTCTGTGACAAAGGAAGTAAAATCATTTGTTACGATTTTACTATGAGTGAGAAGGGAGGTGGTAGGGTTGAAGCTTTGTGGACGGTAGAGATTGCTACTGTGGAGATATAGAGAGAGCTGTTAAGAGAAACACAGAATTAATAAGAAACTTTGAAAGCCTGCTTGAAATTGGACACCACAAATTTAAAGGGGAATCAATCTATGCTTCCGTGATTAGCATACAGGTCACACTTAAAACCATGAAAATGAATGAATTTGGCCAGGAAAAGTTGATTAGGTGAGGAAAAGGACATAGATATAGATTAGATAGAGATAATATATATTATTAACCTTTTACCTGTCATGTGTTGTGATATTTTCCCCCAGTTTGTCTTTTGTCTTTATTTTCTGTATGGCTTCTGGTTTTTCTTGCTTGTGAAAGGTCTCCCCCTCCTTAAACTTTCTTTTCATATTTTTGGTGGTTTTATTTTTTATATTTTAAGTCTTTAATGTACCTGGAATTTGTTTTAGAATATGAGATTTTGAAATGTATTTTACGACATGTAGTTGTGTTTCCTTTCAGATAGATAACTATTATGCTAAGCCCATTTATTTAAAAAAAAGCAGTCCTTTTCCTGTTGAGTAGACATGCTACCATTGCCATATATTGGATTTCCATATGTACTTGCTTCTATTCTAGGCTCTATTCTGTTCCATTGATTTAATTTTCCATTCTTATGCCAATACCTTACTATTTTCATTATACTAATTTTTTAATAATATCTGATATTTCCTTACTAGTCTTAGATATTTGTTTCTCCATATGTTTACATATTTGTGTCTCCATATGAACTTTAAAATAATTTTGTATAGTTACAAAATATACTCAGTTTGGATTGTGATTATCACTATATTACAGTTGTGTGTTAGTTTTTGGAAGAAAGACATTCCTATGATATGTCTTCCCTTCCAGAATCACGGTATATCTTCGCATTTTTTCAGGTTTTATTTTTGGGACCACCTCTTTAATATTTAGTTGTTTTCTTCAAATAGGTACAGTACATTTTGTTGTTGTTGTTGTTGATTCCTAAGTAGTTTGTACTCTTGTCCGTGCTGTGAATGGGCTACTTTTCTATTTCCATTTTTAAAAGCATATGGAGGAAAGCTTTTGATTTTATGTATTTTCTTGTGTATAATACTCTCACCATACTGGCAATCTTATATTTAAGAAAAAACTAGAGTCTCGGGTTTATCTGAGGCACTTATATCTCCTTTACCAATATTTATACCAATTATTTCATGTTCTGTCTTTCTTTTGCCTCAGCTAAAACATTTAAAGCACTATGGTGATATCATACATCCTTGCCTTGTTCATAATGTTACTGGAAAGGGCCTTAGCATTTCACCATTTAGTATGAAGTTTGCTATTTATTATATATGAACGCTGTTTTATTTAGAATTTTCTAAAATACTATTGTCTATATCTGTAAGTGTATCTCCTTTTCCACTGTTAGTGTTGTATTTTTGTTTTATTTTTCCCTTTTTCCTTAATAAATAATTTCAAAGAAGCAGCTTTTGATGTTAATTATCCCTTGCAAGGTAGTTTCATTTTGATTTTATTAATTTGAGCTTTTTAAAAGTGAATTTCCTCCTTCTATTTACTTTCATTTTATTGCCTTTTTCCGGTTTCTTAAATTGAGTGAATTCCTGTAGTTTCCATTTTTATATATTTTCCTGAGTAGAGCTTTAACTATATCCCATATATTTTGGTATTTAGTGTGTGCTCTTTCATTATTTTCTATAAAATTAACAACTTAAGTTTCATTTTCCTCTTTGATTACAAGGTTATTTAGGAGTATTCAAGCAGAAAATTTCCCTGACCCCTTTGCTGGCAGGAACTGGAGTGCATGGATGCTAGAACGAATCAGACACTTCAGTGCCAGCAGGGGCAGACTCCACTTGCTTGGCCCCACTGTGTTCCACCCCTTGCAGGAGGGGGAGCGCAGGTGAGCAGGTGAAGGAGCTGGGGCAAGCGCTTTTGGGTGCTGGCAGGAGCAAAACTCTGTGCTTCCCCACAGCAGCATCTAGGGGGGTGCCCATGTCCCCTGAAGCCCCAGAAAGAGTGTTACAGTCAGTGCTCTTTTAGCTTTGCTGTCTGTGAATGGCTTAAGTGTTAACAGCTCAGTGGAGGGTCAGTGTGACGGCCTTTTGCACTCGCACTTGAGTTCTTGTTTGACATCCATGAGGAATGAGGTCACATGAACAAATTGGAGATGGTAAATGTGGAGGATTTTATTGCCAATGAAAGTGGCTCTCAGAGGGAAGGGGAGCTGAAAAGGGGACAGAGTGGGACGATCATCTTCCTCCAGAGTCTAGCTGTCCCCGGCTGGACTCCTCTTCGAAACAACACCGTAAAGCTGTCCCTCTGAAGTCAAGCTGCTTCTCTCCAACTTCCAACCATAGTCTCCGATGTCCAGCTGCTTCTCCTCTTCTCTCTGCTAGCGAAACCTGGGGTTTTTATGGGCACAGGATGGGGGGCAGGGTGGGGTATGGATGGTTTTGGAAAAGGCAGCATTCAAGCAGGAAAATAGGAATGCATGTTCTCACTTTAGGCCACGGTGCCAGGCTTGAGGGCGAGACCCTCGCCAGAGACCTACCCTCTTCTGCCCAGAATTTCCCTGCCTCCTGTCCCTGTCATTTCCCTCCTCTGAAGAGGCACATCTAACTGCTGTTATAATATGGACAATGACTGGTCTTAGCTACTTCCTGCTTACAGGGGGTGTGAGTATGGGAAGAACAGCAGTCAGATTCCTCCCCAAGGTCTACCTAAGGGTCCCCGGCAAAAGGGAGCCATTGTCTAAGGCTCTGGTTGCCTGACTGTTTGGAGTTTGATGGCCTCTAGGCGCAAAGAAACAAGTTTTACAGGGTTAAGTATGCATGGACCAAATATATGTATTATACAAAGAGGAGTTAAAAGGAGAGAATCTATTGCCGAAGATTACAGAAATAAGAAGTGAAATATACTAATCATTCTGAAAACAACATTATACCCCGTGGTATAGCACAGAATGAAGGTAAAAACAAGTATAGGCAAGACTATAAAGAGGATATCCATGGAAGGTTAATCATTAACACTTATCTTTTGTGATTTTTAGCTTGAGTTCCCCGATCTCTTCACATTGGTACTTTGGGTACTCTTCTGGGTTGATGCAGGTAACTCTGTCAGCTTCCCAGGCCTTTACTCACGTATAGTGAATACAATGATCTATTCCAGTGACTTTCAGTGCCATAGGAGTAGAAAGAAGTATAATCCCTCCCAATCTGTGCTTATAGAGGGAGAAAGGAAAGGAAGTACCTTTACCAGTACGAGGTCCCCTGGGTTGAATAGGGGTGGCCCTAGTTCATGGGATTGGGCCTCCAACAGTTGTTTCAGTTCCTGTTGGAAATGGGCCAAATAAGTTATATGTTTAATCAAATCAGAGGTTTTTTTGGTCCAGCAAGAAATCATTGGTGAGAAAAGGCCATCCATACATCATTTCAAAGGAACTCAAACCCAGTTTTGGAGGGGTGTTTCTAACATATAGTAGGGCTATGGGGGCGATGAGTCTCCTAAGACAGTTTCCTGAGGTGCATTTTGATATCATTCATCTTTTCCACCTTTCCTGAGGATTGTGGTCTCCAAGCACAATGAAGATGGTACTGTATGCCTAGTGCCTTTGAGACCCCCTGGGTGACAGCTGCCTTGAACAGGGGCCATTATCACTCTGGAGGTACTTAGGGAGTCCAAAGCAAGAAAGTATCTCATTAATTAGTACTTTTATCACCTCAGAGGCTTTCTCTCTCTGACATGGAATTGCTTCTACTTAGTGAAGTTATCTCTCCACACTAGGAGATACTGGATGCCTCTTGCCTTTGGCATATGGGTGAAATCCATTTGCTAGTCTTCCCCTGGATAGCCTCCTGTCCTTTGGATTCCTAGGGGAAGAAGCTGTCGATTAAGGGGATTATTTTTAAGGCAAGTCTAGCAAGCATTAACGATCTGTTTAACTGTATCAGGTTTTTACCTGAGAACAATTTCTGGGCCAACTGATAGGTTTTATCCTTACTTAGGTGGAAGGCTTGGTGAAGGATTTTAAGAACTTTTGTATTGGTCAGCAGCCTGTAGATGAAGCTTGCTGTCCTCCAATTGTAGCCATCCTGGGGACCGAAAGATGTAGCCCTGAGAGGTTACCCATTCTATTTCCACAGGAGAATATTTAGATTTTATTTCTCTTATGGGGCCCTCTCAGATCAGTGAGGCTTCAAGTGGATCAGAAATCTGAGGCCCTGTTGCTGCTGATTTAGCTGCTTGGTATGCCAATCTATTTTGCTCAGCTACTTCATCCATACCTTTTTGGTGGCCTTTACAATGTATTACCACCACTTCACATGTGAGAAAAACCGAGGATAATAGTCTGTTAATTTACTGATGGTATTTAATGGGACACCCATTACCTGTGAGGAAGTTTCTCTCTTTCCAGATAGTGGCACGGGCATGGAAGACTAGGAAAGCATACTTAGAATCAGTGGAAATGTTAACTGTTTTTAGTTTGCTTAACTGAGTGCCTTTGTGAGGGCAATTACTTTGGCTAATTAAGCACTTGTCCCTGAGTAGAGAGACACGCTCTCAACAATATCATTCAGAGTAACTATTGCATACCCTGCTTTATGGATCCCTTGTTCTACAAAGAACTTCTGTCTGTAAAGAGAATCCAGTCTGGGTTCTCTAAGAGAACCTCTTGAGATTCTCTTGAGATCCTCTCTGGCCACATAGGTGCATACTACTAGCTGCTCACAGTCATGTTCAAGCTTCTCAGCTTCCTCTGGGAGGAAGGTGGCTGGATTTAGGGAGGGGCAGGTTCTTAATTGGACTTCAGATCCCTCTAATAGCAGAGCTTGATACATGAGGATGCAGTTGTCTGTTAGCCAGAGATTCCCCTTGGAAGACAGCAGTCCTGACACATTATTTGGAGTGCAAACAGTTAAGTTGTTCCCCATGGTTAACTTAGTAGCCTCTGGTACCAGCAAGGCTACTGCTGCATCTGCCTGGAGGCAGGCTGTCCATCCTTTGGCTACCAAATCAAGCTCCTTACTTAGGTAGCCTTCAGGTTGCTGGGCTGGACCCAGGCTTGTGTTAGAACTCCCAGGGCCATTTGCTTTGCTTCCGACACATAAAGATTAAACATTTTCCCTATGGGGAGACTAAGGGGTGGTGCCTCAAGCAAGGTTTGTTTTAGTTGGTCAGAGGCTTTTCTAGTCTCTGGTTCCCAAATTAGACAGTGAGTTTTAGCTTCCTGAGTATCCTTTATTAGGTGATATGAGGGACAAACTATTTCACCATACCCAGGTATCCATAGTCTGCAGAATCCCGTAATGCATAAGAATCCCCTCAGTTGCTTGAGGGTTTTGGGGAGGGGAAAGGAGGAGATGGACTTAATCCTTTATTTGCCCAATGCTCTTGTCCCCTCTGACAAGATCAGACCAAGGTACTTCACTGAAGTCTGACAGAACTGAGCTTTAGATTTCGAAACTTTATATCCTCTATTAGCCAGAAAATTAAGAAGAGCCTTACTATCCTCCTGAAAGGCTTCTTCAGTTGGAGAGTGTCGTCTATATATTGTAAAACTTTAACCCAAGGATAAGGGTACTCAGAGAGGTCTCTTGGCAGTGCCTGCCCAAACAAGTGAGGGCTGTCTCAGAATCCCTGAGGTAACACTGTCCAGGTAAACTGGGTAGTTTGGTTAGAGGGATCCTCTAATGCAAACAAATACTGGAAGTCAGAGTGTGCAGAAGAAGGCATCCTTTAGGTCCAGGACTGTGAACCGTTTAGTTCCCTCAGGTATTTGAGGTAGCAGGGTATACAGATTGGAAACCACTGGGTGTAATGGAACCACAGCTTCATTAATGAGGTGGCGGTCCTGAACTAGTCTCCATTCCCCGTTGGGTTTTTTGTATTGCCAATATCAGGGTATTACAAGGGCTGTTGCAGGGTTTGAGGAGGCCCTGCAACGTTAAGTTATCGATGGCTTCTAGTCCTTTCCTAACTTCTGGTTTCAGGGGATATTGTTTCTGATTAGGAAATGAGGTGCAATCCTTAAGGTGAACCTGGACTGGTATGGCATTTGTGGCTTGGTCAATTTTCCCTTGAATTGCCCACACTTCTGTGTTAATATCAGTCTTCACTAGGGGGAGACAAATAGTTTGTCTGGAGGCCATCAGAATGGTGGTCCCCATACCCGCCAGAATATACCTATTCAACAGAGGAGTTGGACTTTCAGGCATAATTAGAAAGGCATGGGTGAACAACAGGTCTCCCCAACTACAACTAAATGGTTGGCAAAAATACCGGGTTAAGAGCCTTTCTGAGACACCCCTCACATTTGTGCTAAGAGAGGAGAAGGGACCCGAATTGGAGAGGAGAACCGAGAGACCAACCCCGGTGTCCAAAAGGAGGTCCACTTTCTTCCCTTCAATTTCCAGAACTACCTGGGGTTCCTGGATGGTAATGGTGGTCTGGACCACTGGAGCTGGGGGGAGGAGCCCTGAGACCCATCAGTCCTGCTGGACCACTTGGGAGATCGGCTCTGGACCTGGTGACCAGCCTCCCTGGGGACAGTCTGCCTTCCAGTGGTCCCCACTGCAGATTGGACAGGGTCGAGGTGACTTCCTCATGCTGCCTTGGCAATCCTTTCTAAAATGTCCTGGCGTACTATATCTGTAGCAGTTAACAGGTGCACCTCAGGAATTCTGAGGTTTGTGGACTTGCATGGTGGCCATTAAACCCTCTGCTTCTTTCCTGTGTTTTCTCTCTCTCTCCTGGACCTCCCTATCTCTATTATAAAAGATCAAGGTGGCCACTTTCAGGAGATTCACTAAAGTACTCTCTGCTCCCAGGGTCTGTTTCTGCAGTTTCCTCCTAATATCAGGGGCTGCCTGAGTAATAAATTTATCCTTTAGGATTTGTTGTCCCTCAATTGAATTGGGAGATAGAGAGGTGTGCTTTACCAAGGCCCCTCTTAACTTCTCCAGGAAGGCAATAGGATTCTCATCAAATCCCTGGTCTGTCATGGGTAGCTTTGTATAACTGAGAGGCTTAGTTCTGGTCCTATGTAAGCCCTCCATCATGGACACCTAAAGTGTCTCCTCTTCCACTCTCCCATCTCAATATTGGGATCCTATTTAGGGTCATCCAATGGTGCTGCTTCACTTCCAATTGGATAAAGTTTGACTCCTTCCCTGACACTATATGTGATACTAAGCTCATCCCCAAATCCCTCTGTCAGCTGCAGAATGGTGTGCTTCTCAATGTTAGGGTTTGATTCAAAAGTAACATAATGTCTTTCCAGGAGAGTTCAAATACTTGGGTTACATTCTGGAAAGCCACTATATAATTGTCAGGGTCATCTGAAAACTTGCCATGATCCCCCTTAATCTGCCTTAAGTCCTGTAGAGAGAAGGGCAACTGGACCTTACTGGCGTCAAATTCACCAGGCATCTGTTGGAGAGGCAAGAGTGAGACTGGGGCTTGTCCAGGGTGAAGATTTCTAGGAGGAGGCAAGTGTGAGAGAGAAGCTGGATGGGGAGGATGGGGTGGACCCAGAGGAGCAAGGCTGGAGGGAGCTGGCTCTCCTGCTGGAGGTGTCTCTGGGGTTCATTTCTTTAGTTCCTTGGGATTGCCGCTTGCAGCCTCTCCTGAGATGGCAAACCGGAGGGCTGGACCAATCCTACACTATCAGCAAAGGTCTGAATTACCTGCAAGGAAAATAAAGTCTGCACATGTGGCCTCAGACCATCTGTCCTCATGTTTACAGAAAAGGTCCAACTACATGATGGTATTGAAATGAATGGTTCCTTCCTGAGGCCAAGACAGTCCTTCCTGCAGATCATAATTTGGCTAAACCTTTGTGCTATGAGGCATTTTACCTCCAGAGTATGAGGGTCAAAGCAGTTCCAGTGATTCAGGATACCCTCCAGAGGAGTATAGATGGGGGTGGTGAAGATAGCTGGTTACCCATTCCAAAAGACAGGGAAATAGGTGTCCCTCATTTCATTTCCTTCTTTCAATGAAAATTTGAGGTATAAGGGAGAGAGAAAGTGAGCCTCCCTCTTTTCTCTTCCATCATTTTATCCCCAAGACCTGGCAACCTTAGATGGATGCCACCCACAGGTGCCATTGCAGCCTGCACTCATAAAACAAGGAGGGCCTAGAGAATAGGAATTGTGTGCACTCACCTATGCCTTCATCCTCTTTACTACTGGCAACCTTTGGGTTCCAAGGGCTTTATCTATGCCATGGAGCATGGCCTCCTTCCATGAAGCAGAGGCTTAATCAGTAGGAATTGGTCCTACCGATTTATACTGTTCCTGTTGCCTCACTTAGGATTCCTCAGATCTGGTTTTCCTTTCTAGGGCTTCAACCCAAGGTTTAAAATTGAGTTTAGGGCAAAAAGGTATCTCAGGGGGTGCATGGATTCATTTAGATTAAGTCCATGATGGGCCGTGCCAAACTTGCGGTTACCAGCCAGCGGGGCCACTCCTCCATTGCTGCCCTATCATAACCAGAGTGCCGAGGTAGGAAAAGAATACTCTCACATAGAAAAAGAAAGGAAAAGAAAAAATAAAACAGCTGAAGAGAGGGGGAAGAACCCCTTGCTCTATGTGAATGGGTACCTTTAATCACTGTATTCTTCCCCCGCTTTGGACTGAGCTGAACTCCTCAGCCAGAGGAGTAAAGGCTCTATGGGCATGTGATGGGAGGGGACGGTGACTGGGAAATGCTGGACAGCTCCCCGTGTGGGGCCCCTGGGCCCCAAGACTGCCCTGAGGCCCTGGCGGCAGCTGTGATTTTCTCCTGCTCTCCATGGCTGTTGGAAGTGGCACATGCATGCTTTGGACATGCCCAAATGCCCCAGCCACGAGGGGAAGGGGTGGAGAGGAAACCCACTGTGTGCCACACGTGTCTGCAGCTGTTGGGGTGGGGGTGGGGACGGCACCTCTAAGAACAAATGGAAATCACATTGTTCTGAATTGCGTATCTGATTGCTGGGCCAAATGTTCATTCTACTTAATAACATTTCTGCTGTTTGCAGAAAAACTCTTAACATTATAAAAGAAGCAATAGGAGCCATTTTAAACCATGAAAGAAGAAAGGAAAGATACCACAGAAAAATCTGAGCATCTTGGCGGACCATCCATTACATCAGGGCTGGGGTCCAGTTCAGGGGCCTTCTGGCAACACCGAGGAGTGACATTGGCCAGATGCCTTCAGCCGCCCCAGGACTTTATTCTGGTCCCACACGATGGCTAGACCCCTGTGAAGGGAAACAGAGCCTTTTACCCAAAAGAGAGAAATGGCAGGGTTGCATCCTGCCCCCTGCAAGTGGCATAGCTCAGAGGAAAGTCTGAGGACAAGAAGAGACAGATCTGCATTTTTGCATTTACTCACCCTTCTGATGTATCCCAGATAAGAGCCTAAAATGGAGCAGAAAATTTCCCTGACCCCTTTGCAGGCAGGAACTCGAGTGCAGGGGTGCTAGAACTAGTTGGCTGCTTCAGTGCTGGCAGGGATGGACTCCACTTGCTTGGTCCCACTGCCTTCCACCCATCACAGGACGGGGAGTGCAGATGAGCAGGTGCAGGAGCCAGGGCAAGTGCTTTTGGGCGCTGGCAGGAGCAAAACTTCGTGCAGATCTGCAGCAGCATCTAGGGGGGTGCCTGTGACCCCTGAAGTCCCAGAAAGTGTTACAATTAGTGCTCTGTTAGCTTTGCCATCCATGGATGGCTTAAGTGTTAACAGCTCAGTGGATGGTCAGGGTGACTACCTTTTGCACCCGCACCCGAGTTCTTGTCCAGTGTCCAGGAGGAATGAGGTCACATGAACAAATTGGAGATGGTAAACTTGGGGGATTTTATTGCCAATGAAAGTGGCTCTCAGCGGGAAGGGGAGCTAAAAAGGGGACGGAGCAGGAATATAGTCTTCCCCTGGAGTCCAGCCATCCCCAACTGGACTCCTCCCTGAAGCAGTGCTGTCAAGCTGTCCTTTTGAAGTCAAGCTGATTCTCTCCAACATCCAACTGTAGTCTCTGATGTCCAGTTGCTTCTCCTCTTCTCTTCTCTCTGCTGGCAGAGCCTGGGTTTTTTATGGGCACAGGATGGTGGGCAGGGTGGGCCATGGGTGGTTTTGGAAAAGGCAGCATTCAAGAGGGAAAACAGGAATAGATGTTCTCACTTTGGGCGACAGTTCCAGGCTTGAGGGTGGGACGCTTGCCGGAGACCCACTGTCTTCTGCCCAGAATTTCCCTGCCTCCTGCCCAGAATTTCCCTGCCTCCTATCCCTATCAGTATGTTTCTTAATTTTCAAGTGGTTAAGGATTTAGGAGTTTATCTTTTTGTTATTTTATTCTTATTTTACAGGATAATGATCAGAGATGAGAAACTATAAACTTTTTCTTCATGATCAATTTTAAATGCTCCATGAATACAAGGGAAGAATGTATTATTCTGTAGGATGCAAAGTTTACATGTAGCTATTATATTGATGTACTGATAGTTTTTTTTTCTATAGCCTTGCTTATTTTTGTTTTAAACTTGTTTTGTTAGTTTCACACTAAAACTATAACCGTCCAGTGGGTTCCTCTTGTCTGCTGCCCAGATAGAGCTGACTTATCAAGCAGAGGAATTGGCAATAGAGAGAATTTAATTGACATGAGGTGGGCCACGCTTCTCAGAATTTGGGGGCTAGGGTTTTTCTTTTTCTTTTTTCTTTTCTTTCTTTGAGGCAGGTTCTGGCTCTGTGGCCCAGGCTGGAGTGCAGTGACATGATCTCAAGTCACTGCAACCATGACACCCCTGGACTCAGGTCAGCCTGCCACCTCAGACTTCTGAGTAGCTGGGACTACAGACACATGCTGCCATACCTGGCTAATTTTTAAATATTTTGTAGAGACATGATTTCACCATGTTGCCAAGGCTGGTCTCGAATTCCTGGACTCAAGGGATCTGCCCACTTCAGCCTCCCAAAGTGCTGAGATTACTAGAATGAGTCACTGTGCCCAGCTTAGGGTTTCCAAAGGTAGTTTGGGGGAAGGGGTGGGAGTGGCTGGTCATTGCCATTGGGAAGTGGTCCTCTTGCATGCTGAGTCACTTCTGGGTTGGAGCACACGAGTGGTTGGCAGGTACAGGTGAAGCCGTTCATGGTCAGATCTACAAAAAACCTGAAAAGGTATCTCAAAAGGCCAATCTTAGGTTCTACAATAGTGATGTTATCTGCAGGAGTAACTGGGGAATTTGCATATTTTGTGAACTCTGGAATAATGGCAGGTAATCATTTATGTCTACACCTTAGCAGAATTCAGGTTCTTCTATCCTCTGAGCCTGGTGGTCTCTCATTAGCTTTACAAAGATGGTCGAGTTTTGGGGAAGGGCTCTTATCATTTAAACTATAAACTACATGTCTCCTAAAGTTAGCTTGGCCTAAGCCCAGGAATAATTAAGGGCAGCTTGAAGGTCAAAGGCTAGATCCAATTTCCATCACTGACATCGTTTTCTCACTGTTATAAGTTTTGCAAGGGCGATTTCAAAATTGTATCTCTTTTTTATCTTTTCCCTTTCTATTTTCAAGGATATTTGTTTTCTAGAAGTGGAATTGGCAGTTTAAAGTAAAGCCACATGTTTCAATGTATTGACACATACTGTCAACAGTCTCTATTTGCTAAGGCAATTTATACTCGCACCAGAAATGTATAAGGGGGCAGATTTACCTTTACCATGCTGTTAGAGTGCTACTAAATTCAGTCACCTACACTTAGCCTTTTTGGTCATCTCTCAGAGAAAGATTGTTGGATGCTGGGCAGTAGTCGAGAGCAGGAGCTCCCACTAGGTTAGGGTTAGGGCTGACAAAACTGATGGATGTCATCCTGTGGGCATAGTACCACTGTTACAAATAAGACTGTTGAACTTTTGAGATTTGGGTTGCTCAATACAGAAAGAGGTCACAGAAATCAGAAACAGCTTTGATTAAACAGTTAAATGTCCCCATGTTCGACTTAAGTAGTTCCCTCCACAATTTCTGTCATCCCTGCATCCTCTAGATTTCTCACTCTCTTTATTCTGCCCAGTGATGACCTTTTCTTCTCTCTGATATCTCCTGCAAAACTTGTTTTCTGAGATACTGAAATTCACAATGCCATATGAATGAATAGAAACTACTGTACAGTGATCTGCCTTTTCATAAAGGACATACATTCCTGAAAGTAGAATTCTAAGCATGAATGGGGTGTATAGTACCAATGAGGTCTTCTATTTCTTCACTAGGAAACAGCACTCATTAGTTATTCATTAGGAATATACATGGTATTTGAAAAACCAGTATTAAATTCCTCTTCATAAAGTACTTGATTCAAACAAATCAACTGTAAAAGTACACTTTTTTATATATAATCAGGACAATTTAAGTATAGAACAAGCATTAGATGAATGATATTAAGGAATTACTTTATTCATTGTGATTATGCAATAAGATATTCTTTTGTTTTTGAGATGCAAACTGAAGTATTAGGGGTGAAATAACATAATGTTTTGGATTTGGTTTAAAATGCCTCAGCAGACAGTAACCAAAGCAGCATGGTACTGGTACCAAAACAGATATATAGACCAATGGAACAGAACAGAAGCCTCAGAAATAAAATCACACATCTACAACCATCTGATCTTTGACAAACCTGACAAAAACAAGAAATGGGGAAAGGATTCCCTATTTAATAAATGGTGTTGGGAAAACTGGCTAGCCATATGCAGAAAACTGAAACTGGACCCCTTCCTTACACCTTATACAAAAATCAACTCAAGATGGATTAAAGACTTAAACGTAAGACCTAAAACCATAAAAATCCTAGAATAAAACCTGGGTGATACCATTCAGGACATAGGCATGGGCAAAGACTTCATGTCTAAAACACCAAAAGCAATGGCAACAAAAGCCAAAATTGACAAATGGGATCTAATTAAACTAAAGAGCTTCTGCAGAGAGGAAAAAAAAATTCCATCAGAGTGAACAGGCAACCTACAGAATGGGAGAAAATTTTTGCAAACTATCCACCTGACAAAGGGCTAATATCCAGAACCTACAAAGAACTTAAACAAATTTACAAGAAAAAAACAACCCCATCAAAAAGTGGGCAAAGGATATGAACAGACACTTCTCAAAAGAAGACATTTATACAGCCAACAAACATAAGAAAAAATGCTCATCATCACTGGTCATTAGAGAAATGCAAATCAAAACCACAATAAGATATCATCTCACGCCAGTTAGAATGGCAGTCATTAAAAACTCAGGAAACAACAGATGCTGGAGAGGATATGGAGAAATAGGAACACTTTTACACACTTGGTGGGAGTGCAAATTAGTTCAACCATTGTGGAAGACAGTGTGGCAATTCCTCAAGGATCTAGAACTAGAAATATCATTTGTCCCAGCAATCCCATTACCTGGCAATCCCAAAGCATTATAGATCATTCTACTATAAAGACACATGCACACATATGTTTACTGTGGCGCTATTCACAATAATAAAGGCTTAGAACCAACCCGAATGTCCATCAGTGATAGACTGGATAAAGAAAATGTGGCACATATACACCATGGAATACTATGCAGCCATAAAAAAGGATGAGTTCATGTCCTTTGCAGGGACATGGATGAAGCGGGAAACCATCATTCTCAGCAAGCTATCACAAGAACAGAAAACCAAACACTGCATGTTCTCACTCATAAGTGGGAGCCGAACAATGAGAACACATGGAAACAGGGAGGGGAACATCACACACTGGGACCTGTTGGGGAGTGGGGCTAGGGGAGGGTTAGCATTAGGATAAATACCTAATGTAGGTGATGGGTTGATGGGTGCAGCAAACCACCATGGCACGTGTATACCTATGTAACAAAACTGCATGTTTTGCACATGTATCCCAGAACTTAAAGTATAATTTTAAAAAATGCCTCAGCAGAAAAAGGAGGGAATAGATCAAGCAAGTATAGAAAAATGTTGATGGCCTTTGAAGCTGGGGGATGGACACATGGGGCTTCATCATATTCTCTAGTTTTAAGTATGCTCAATTTCACAATAAAAATGTTTAAAATTGCAATAGTAACATATTTTCACTGCAACCAGTTTTTTAAAAAGCCAAAATGCATAAAGCAATCATTTTTAAGTTTTCCTTGCCCTCTTTTCACACAATCTACGGCATAGCTTATTTTTATACCAAATCCATTTTTATCAAAGTCCTATATCCCCATTCTCAGGACTAGCCTAGTTTTCTCCCATGCCCAATTTATCTTCCTTTTCGTTACATTGTTTGAAGCTCCTCAGTGAGGAGAATGTGATGACAGGGAAAGATCCAGGTGTAAGAGCTAAGCCATATTATTGTTTAAAGACAGTCTGTGGGAAAGTGGCTGCTAAGGAGATGCATTCTTTATTAGAAAATATATTTGGAATCTGGTACTGAGGATGTGAGATCTGAACTCAGTAAGAGATCATAGATCTGAATTGCTACAGTATATTCAGACCAAAGTAGCTGAATAAGTTAGCTCGCTATCCAAATAAGGACAACTTAGCCTTTTAGGTTCTAGATGAGATTAAGAAGAATGATCTATTCAGATTTTACAGAATGGAAGTCATTTCTGAGTAAAAACTTAAGCCTTTAAATTATTTAGAAACATTATTATGTACATACATATACCCAAGTTATAAGTTCCAAATCTACCACAAATAACCAAGAAAATATCCTGGAAGTATCAGTTGTAAATGATAAACTCTCAAGAGTTGAAGTGCCAGCTATCCTATAGTAAGTAGAGACATAAATCAAAACCTGAATTTCAGCTTTTTGGGAAAGAAGTACTTTTTAGGAAAGAAGTACCAGACCAGGGTAGCAACTTGGAGTTGGAGAGGAGTAGGGATGGAAATCAATATTTATTGAATTCCTACTATGTTCCAGGTAGTGTACTAAGACCTTTGTCTCTGTTATCTCATTTGATTCTCACAACCACTTGTGAGGTAGGTAACATTGTTTCTATTTTACCAGTCAGAAAGATAGCTCAGAGATGTTAAGTGACTTGTCTGAAGTCACTTGGCTTTCAAGTGTCAAAGCAGGAATTCAGATTCAGGCCAGCTTGGCTTAAACTCCAAATTTTTTTCCACTCTACTCTGTTGCCTGAGTGGAAATGGAAACTTAGCACAGGAAAATCCTCAAAAAAAGGGAAAGGTGGTTTTCCTAAAAAATAAAAATGAAAATAAATTTTAGCTACAAAGAGAACAACAATAACAATAACAAAACAAAACAAAACAAACAAACAAAAAACAGGACAGGTTGGAATGGAACATGGTAGAAGCCTTGGCCTTGGAGTTAGGATGCCCAGTTTGGGTTGTAACTCTGTCATTTGCTAGCTTATATGACTTTGATAATTTACCTCTCTAGATCTCAGTTTCCTCATCCATAAAATGCAGACAGTAGTGTCTACCCTATCTAATCAGGTTGTTGTGAAGATCAAATATAGAGATCAAATATATCTGAAAGCACTTTCTAGGCCAAGCCAGAATAACTATACAGCTACAATAACTATACAACCATAATTAATTATTTCTTTTACTAGCAGTAACAATGTATTAAGATGGTCAGATTTTTGGAATTTCCCAGCAGGTTGAGATTCCTTCCTGTTTGTTTCATACATTTTTTTTTTTTAAAGGAAGAGTTTCACTTTGTCACCCAAGCTGGAATGCAGTGGTGCAACCTCTGCCTCTCAGGTTCAAGTGATTCTCCTGCCTCAGACTCCCAAGTAGCTGAGATTACAGGCATGCACCGCCATGCCTGGCTAAGTTTTGTATTTTTAATAGAGACAGGGTTTCACCATGTTGGTCAGGCTGAGCCTAAAACTGACCTCAAGTGATCTGCCCACCTTGGCCTCCCAAAGTGCTGGGATTACAGGCGTGAACCACTGCGCCTGGCCCATCCTATTCAGGACCTCCAACTCCCTTAGGGTTTTCCCCATAGAAACCCGTTCGTTTATTTCTTGACTCACGAGGTAGTTGAGACCCCTGGAAATATGTTCTCAAGACCTCTTTGTTGCCCAGTCACAGAGTTCAGCGTTGGGTATTATTCTGAGGCTTCCCTTCCCTCTGATGCTTGCAAACAGAATTCCTCTGGTCCTTGTCCTTCAGGCTCTTTCCTGGTACTTCTCTATCTTATTTCCCTACTCCCTCAGCTTAGAAGCAACATAGGCTTTTCTTCAGCTATTTTCACTCTTCCGCTTGGGCCCTTGCTTCTTCTAGTGGGCTGGAATCAGACTGTTTTCTGTCTGCCTAGAATCAGATTTTTCCCCTTTTGTCATCCAGAGTTCCCTGTCTCAGAAAGAATGACCTCTTTCTCAGAACAATGCCCTTTTCAACCTTAGCTATGAGAGTTCAAATTTCCCTGGCCCTCCCAGTAGAGATTCCTTGCTCTGTATATATACAGGGAGTATCAGGATGGTGAATCCATCCCTCAGAAACAAATGTCTTGGGAGGAGTGCTTATGTCAGACTTCAGTACAGAGAGTGGCTAAATGCTCCCCACAATCTGATCTAAGACTTAAGAAGGCAGAAACTTTCACTGGCTTGACTTGTTCTCCTCCGCTTCCATAATTTCTTGGTTGTGAAGGCAGTGAAAAGGACGGCCTTGGAAAAATCCCGGGACTAGAAATCAGGAAACCTGGGTTCTGGTGCTGGCTCTGTCACCCACTAGTCACATGAACTTGGGCGGAGCAGCCTGTGCAAACCTCTGTTAGACTGCCTGCTCTTCCATGAAGGAATTTCTTGGTTACAGGCTGTTTCCTTGGTTGGACTAGAAGCTTCCTGAAGGTAGCAGCCATGGCCATGCCACAATCATTTTGGAAACTGCAGTTTCTAACTGGTCTCTCTGGCCCATCCTGTTCCCCTCCTATCCATTTTCCACATTGCTGTGGGAATGAATTTGTAAAATGCAAAACCTGTCATGTCACTCCCTACCACAAACCCTTTAATGGTTCCCCCATTGCCTTTAAAACCCATTATGGTCTGGACCCTACCTACCTCTCTAGCATGGTCTCCCAGCCCTTTTTTCTGTCTTAGTCTTCTCTGCTGTGAATCACCCCTTCCTCTAGCTAACTCTTAATCATTCCTTAAAAATATCACATCCTTAGGAAGACGTCCTTGACCATCTAAGCTCCCCACTTGACAACTGTTGGTTAAATCCCCGTCTTATAAGCACCCAAAGATTATCCTTATTACATGATAAACCTCTTTTGTAGCACTCCTCAAACAGGTAACTGCTCAGTATCTGCTTCCCTTCTCATCATAAGATTCACGAGATGATGGCAGAGGCCTTATGTGTCTCGTACATTGCTAAGTGCTTACTAAAATGCATAGCACATAATAACAGTAAAATTTGTTTGATGGTAATATGAAATGACCTGTAAGGTATCCACATGACTGCTTCAAGAATTGGGCGTATCCTCCATGGTAACAGTGATGTCTGTCTATAATCTTTCATGTTCTTGTGGCTTTCTGAAAAGCAGTGCTATTATTGAAATATCTCCCATAAACATTATAAAACAGTAAAACAGTTAATGTCCTTTTGATCTTGTAATGTAGTATTACACAGATCTTCTCACTTCATGTAAAAAACATGATCTTTGTCAGTGCTTCTTTTTACTGCTAGAATACGAAACTGAATTTTGCATATTAGCTGAAATATTACTAGAATGTTTTTGTTTCGTTAATATCTCAGGTTAACAATCTGCTATTTGATTCTTTAACCTGTCTTGAAAAGGCATATATATGTCTCATTATTACTTAAAGAAATTGGGTAGCTGATTTGAGAATGCACCATTATTTTAACTTTTTAGTTGATTCTATTTTTAACATGAAAATAAACAAATCAATTTAAAACTTTTAAAAAGGAACGATTAAGTAGATATATTTTATCTTGTTTTTGGAGGAATGTCAATATTGTGAAGCACTTCTCCAAATCCTTTTAAGAAGAATGTGAGTTAACTTATTAATAGTAATATGTTCACAGGGAGTAATACGTATCACTGGGAGATAATAATATGTACTATATTACAATAGTAATATGTAAGTGGAAAGACAAGTGATAGACTTGAGTCTGTCTGGCTCTGTTTTATAAGCTGCGTACACTGAACCTCATTTTATTCATCTAAAAAATAGGATGATAGTATGTACTTTGAAGAGTTATTCTGAAAGTTGAAGATATAAAGTACTAGCACATCTAGTGATGCCCTTTTGCCATCTGTACTTTATATGCTGTTCATTCATTCCACAAATATTTAAGCGCATTTCTGCATTGGGCCAGGCACTGGGAACATAATGGTGGACATGGCACCTGTCTTCACAGAACATACACTCCTTCGATTTTCCGTCTGTAGGAGTACTGCTCAGCTCAGCCTTCACCTCCTTCAAGAAGCCATCACCCATGCTCTAAGCCTCTCTCCCTGCCTCCCTCATCTGGTTCAGATGTTCCTCCTCTGTGTCCTCAGAGTAACCTGCGCATACTTTCATCATAGCACTTCTATATACCGATTTGTCTCCCCACCAGGCTAAGCTCTCAGGCCGAGTATGGTGTCCTATCCTTTTTTTTTTTTTTATACCCAGCTCATGGCTTGGTACCCGAATAGGTACTGAGAAAGGATATTTGGATAAACAGTGCCCTCTGGTGGCCAGATGTTGTAAGCACAATCTTTTATGCATCATAAGGGTGAGTAAAGCTCAGGTGAGTAAAGCACCTAGGAAAGGCAACTTTTTCTTTATTTTAACACAGGGAAAGGACATACTTCAGAATATGTGGTCTCCTAGGATCTCCTAGGTCTCCTAGAGATGTTGTTATTCCAACATCTCTCCAAATCTTTCCTAATTCAGAAAAGAATATTTAAATGACACAATAAAGGAAAACTATTTTGAGTGTGCAAAAAGAAAATGAAAGAGAAATTTGTCTCATGTAATAAAGAAATGTAACATCATATACAATTTTTCATAATACCTTTATTTCAAGGCCTACACACATTCATTCATTCAACAAATATTTACTGAGCATCTACTGTGTGACAAGCACTATTCTAGGTATTAGGGATACAGTAATGAACAAAACAAAGTGCTTAAACTTAAGGAGCTTACATTCTCATAGGAGGAGACGCACAATAAACAAACATATTTTATTAGGGATTATAAGTATTACGGATAAAAATAAACTAGGTTACAGAGTGGGGTGAGTGTGTGTCTGTGTGTGTGTGTGTGAGAGAGAGAGAGAGAGAGAGAGGACGCCATCTGAGCAAAGGCCTGAAGATGTATTAGAACTTCAGAGAACTACAGAAATGCTGGTTGACCAGGCCTGCCTAAAACATTATGGGACTTTAAGAGAGTTTTCTTTCTTTTTTCTTTTTAAAAATAAGTTTAATCTTATGTAAAAGTTGTTAAAATAATACAGAGAGTTCCCTCATACTATTTAACTAACCTTCCCCAATGCTAACATCTTATATAACTACATAACTATCAGAACTAGGAAACTGTCATTGGTACAATAATTCTATTGAGCAAACTATAGGCCTCATTTGATTTTCACCAGGTTTTGCATGCACTCAAAATTTTTTTGGGGGGACCGGGCGGACAGTTCTATTAATCATATCACATTTATAGATTCTTGTAATCACCTCTGTAATTAGGACAGTATTGTTTTATCATCCCCCAAAAACTCATTTGTGCTACTTCTTTATAGGCACATCTGTCCCCCAGCAACCACTGATATGTTCATCATTACTATAATTTTCTCATTTCTAGAATGTTACGTAAATGGAATCACATAGTAGGTAAAATACTGTGATTTGCTATGTCACTCATCATAATGCCCCTAAGAGCCATTCGATTTGTTGTGTACATCAATAGTTTTTGATTTGTTCTTGCTAAGTAGTAGTCTACTGTGTGAATATTCTACAATTTGTTTATATGTGCCCACAGTGAAGAGCATTTCAGTTGTTGCCAGTTTTTTGCTAATAGAAACAAAGCTTTTATGACCATTCATGTAAGGTTTTTGTGTGGACATAAATGTTCATATTTCTAGGGTAAATACACAAGGATGAGAGCTAGAGAGTTTTATTTCTTCAGAGGGATTTATAAAGAAGTGCCATGCTTCACAAAACAAGCAGTAGATTGGAAAGAACACTGGATAGGACTCAGAAGATCTGGCTCAAGCCTTGCCCTGTCATTTAGTAGCAATGTGATGTCGGATAAGCCTCTCCCCTCTCTAGGTCCCATATTTCTATCTCTTAAGTGATGGAGTAGAAATCGATTATTTCTTCAGTCTTTTTAAGATCTAATTACGGCCGGGCGCGGTGGCTCAAGCCTGTAATCCTAGCACTTTGGGAGGCCGAGACGGGTGGATCACAAGGTCAGGAGATCGAGACCATCCTGGCTAATACAGTGAAACCCCGTCTCTACTAAAAAATACAAAAAACTAGCCGGGCGAGGTGGCGGGCGCCTGTGGTCCCAGCTACTTGGGAGGCTGAGGCAGGAGAATGGCGTGAACCCGGGAGGTGGAGCTTGCAGTGAGCTGAGATCCGGCCACTGCACTCCAGTCTGGGCGACAGAGCGAGACTCCGTCTCAAAAAAAAAAAAAAAAAAGATCTAATTACATGGTTCTGACGAGATAGAAAGGAGGTTTCTGCCTCATTTCACAAAAAAATTGTATAGCTATGTACATAAAATACCAGATGAAAAACCTAGGTTATATCTCCCATCTTTTTCTTCCATGTTCTAAACAGTTACGCAGTGGCTCACACGTGTAATCCTAGCACTTTAAGAGGCCAAAGGTGGACGGATCACTTGAGGTCAGGTGTTCGAGACCAGCCTGAGCAACATGATGAAACCTGTCTCTACTAAAAATACAAACATTAGCCGGAAATGGTGGTGCATGCCTATAGCCCCAGCTACTCGGGGGCGGGGAGGGGGGCGGGGACTGAGGCAGGAGAATCGCTTGAACCTGGGAGGTGGAGGTTGTAGTAAGCCGAGATCACACCACTGCACTCCAGCCTGGACAACAGAGTAAGACTCCATCTAAAAAAATAAGACATAAACAGTTACTTTGCATACAAAGAGACTATTGGGGAGAAACCAACTAAACCTAAGTCTATAAAAGCTGGGTGGCTGTTCCCTGAGGAGAAAGGACTCCAAAATCAACACAGAATTGCCACACGGCATAATGCCATTCCTCAGGCATGTATATGGAGCAGATTGTCCTCACCCTCTGTCTCCATTATTTTTATTAGTTAGACATAGGGTAAAGTACATGCAAAATATATGTGTGTATATATATGTGTGTGAACTGTCTATGCTTTTAAAATATGTTGTATTATGTATTTCTCTACAGGTACTATTTTTTTTTCAAAAGTCAGGAAGGAAACACACAAAATATTTGCAATGGTTAACTCTAGAGATTGTGATTGTCATGAGAGGCAACTCTAAAGGAAAAAGAAGTATATGTTTGTGAGCACAGCCTCTCTCTCTCTCTCTCTCTCTCCCCCTATCTCTCTCCCCCTCTCTCTGTCTCTCTCTCTCTCTCACACACACACACACACACACACACACACAAACGCACACACAGTGGTTAAAATCATAGACATGAGACAGACTGCCTGGGTGCAAATCCTGGCTCTGATATTTACTAGTTATATGACCCTGGGCAAGTTACATAACCTCTGTTTTCTCAGTTTCTTCTGTAGAATGGGAATGGTAATTAATAATAGTGCCTACCTCATGGGGTTAATGGGAAAAGTAAACAAGTGAAAATACATGAAGCAATTAGAATAGTGCCTAACATGTGGTAAGCACTATAAAAGTATTAAGTCTTATGTACTCCTCCCACAAGCTGATAGAAAACTTTTCTCTCAGTCTATGTCTATCTGAAGGCCTCTCATAGCATGAGTCCCTGAGCCCAATTCACTAGGATAGTTATACTTCTAGAAATGGCTTGGCTGCCACCTCCCCATCCACACTACTTTTCTAACAGCCAATCTCCCAGCCACCTCTACCCTCCTAATCCCTCACCCACTCCCTGGCCAAAAAAATTACACACCAAAGCTGTACATTGCTTAACTGTGTCTCAGTAATTTTTTTGCCTGCTAAACTGTAGTTACTCCAGTGCAGGTGACTAAAAATTCTACTAATAATTTCATATATTCCTTGCTCCTTTAAGTGACCACCCTCCCTCAGATCTAAAGAAACAGTTATAACCAATTTTTTTAAAATCCCTGCTTCATTTAGTCATAGTTACATAAAGCTGGAAGGACCATCTTTGAAATATTGCAGTGTTTACCTTTAGAAAACAAAAAAGAAGATGGTCTCTTCTTCCTCTTCCTTTTATACATTTGAAACTTCCTGATATAACAGGGCTGTAGTGCTGGTGGTGATCATGATGCTCGTGCTAGTGGTAGTGATGTGCATGTATGTGTGTGCATGTGAGAGAGAGTCGGGGAGGTGGGAGAGAGAGAGAGAGAGAGAGAAGGATCCTTAAAGTGTGATCTGGGTTAACACTTTAGCTTTGATGCTGCCACAGCAAATGCTATGTCTGCTTCATACACATTGTGCTTTCTTAAATGCATCATTTTAAGAAAGTAATGAATTCTTTGCAGCTCAGTAAGGTGACAAGGCTGTTCATAACAATTTCTTGATAATTCATCAGATGTCCAATTTACCTCTCACTTTTCCTTCTCATTTCCTTTGCACAGAAAGTGACTACTTATTAAATAAAGCCCAACTCAGCCTCTTTTTTCTGTTATGGAGTCTGAGAAGGTGGGATAGTGATCTCCTGAGTGGTCCTGAACAATAACAGGAAGTGGAAAGTGTGTTGTGCCCCCCTCCCAGTTCTTCATGTACTGTGTCTGCCTTCTCTCTTCACCTTGCTCTCAACTAACATGTCAATTAACAATTCTTAAGGTATTACTATAGTGCTAAGATCCTGACATTTTTATCCAAGTACTTTCGGAGACTCAAAATGACAGCACAGCTCTCCATAATATATCTCCAACCCCTGTTTCTAGCCTTATTTCCCTCCATTGCATCTGTCAGGTTGATCTACTTTAACCAAACACATTTTCTATTTCCCTGCTTATGCTTTTGCTCATGCTATTCATGTAATTCATTCTGCCTAAACTTGTCTCCCCTTAAGCTCCATTTCTACCTGCCCAAGTCTTGTTCATCCTTGAAGACCAGCTCAGATACATGAAACTTCATCTAATCCTCTGATTGTCCTTTTCCAAATTTTCTCTTTCCTATGATCTCATACACCTTTGATTGTATTCTATTATGTTACTTGTTTTGCTGGTCCTTAAATTATAATTAGTTGTATTCACACTCATAGTCCCTACTAGACTGTAAGTGCCTTGAAGGCAAAAGCTGAGTCTTTCTCATCATTATATCCCACTCAGGGAAACCCAGCACTATGCTGGATACATGTGGGATATACTGTGGTATGTGGGAGACACTCAGTAAATGTTTGTTGAAATAAAAACTTCTCCAAATGATCTTTAATGGAAAATTTCACAATATTCTGGTGGAAGGGAGATCTATTTGGACAGAAGATTTCAGAGAATAAACTAGGTTGGCATTTACTGTGAAGAGTGGAGAGCACTGAGATGGAGAAGCCAGGGAGGAATTCCCTGCCATATAATAATGATTATTATTATAATTATTGCATTTCACTTGAGTCTGGATATATGGGATCATCTATTTCACATATCTTGTTCCATCTGAACAGGAAATCTCAGTGCCTTCTGAGCTCCTGTGCAATGCTTTATAGTATAGATGGATGCGAGTAAGCTGAGGGGAAAGTGGAAGTGGGGAAGTTATCATGGAAGTGGGGTGGAGGGAAGGCTGATGAACTTTAAACCCAGGAATAAAATACCTGTAGAATGAGCAATGGGAGATCTCCCCTGCCCCCTCCCCACCAAAAATAATCCTAACTATCAAATAAGCTCTCTGAAAGAAGCTAAGGGTAAAAAGATATAGCCCATTTGCATTTCAATACAGAAGAAAAACAATTGCCAAAATGACTTTTTGCAGTTTCTTAAATCTTAGCAACTTATGGCTTTGGTGAACTCCCACCTATTTATTTCCTTGTACTGAACAGTGGTAAAGTCCTTCCAGCAGGGGCATTAGGTGTTTGTATTAAAGATAGGTGGAAATTGGGGAAGACTAGGTCTTACTCTACAGTCAATCTTTGGGCTGGGAGGTAATAGGGTAGGATGGGCAGTTGGAAAGAAATATGCAAGTCAAATTTTTGCTGCCTTAAGAAGAAAGTAAAAGAGCAAAGAGCAGAGAGGAGGACCTGGAGACTTACCAGGGAGCCCGTGTTGCCTAGTGTTTAAGACTTGGAAAATTGAGGCTAAGACTCTTAGTCATAAACATCACAAACTGCCTCCCAAAAGTCTTTTTGGGGTGGGTGGATTTATACAAGTAGGTTGCCAAAATTGACCTAATGGTATTTTCAAGGAGGATAGATTTTTTTTTCCACAGACATAAAGCCATTTAGAGAAAACCACTAACCTGATACAAAGAGCAAATGTCAAAGAGCTAGGGTCTTCCACAAACCAACCAACCAGCCAAGTATGCTTATTAAGGTAACCCAGTTATTTTCAATTAAGCGTTAATAAGCAAGTGAAATACCTCAATGTATTATGTTTTCAAACAAAGAAAATACCAGGGGCTTTCAAATGCCTTCCAAGCAATTTGAGTTGTTTTATTCACATCACGAAGACCGGTTTTCCCTGAAGTATTTCCTGTTCAGAAAACACTTAAGGACCCTGCTCTTCTGTTGTGCTTCTTGACATGAAAAGATTTTAATGTCATTGCTTTACCTTTAGTTTGGAATTTTGCCTCTTCAGTCAACTTTTCACTCTATTAGTTGTGCCTGGTTTTATCTCCCCTGATGTGACTGTCCAAAAAACATTCCTACCCTAGCTCCCTCATTTCACCTTATATTTTCTCTACAAAATACACCCATGGGAGTATATTTTATAATGCTTGGCATTCTTATTTTGATTTTTTACTGTGCTAAATCAGTCAATAAATGTTTGTTGTAAGGCTTTGTACCAGTTATAATGGGAAAGATAAAGTAGTGTAAAATCTTCCCTCAAGGAGCTTGCTGTCTAATTGAAGATATGTAAGCAAATGAGTACTTCTTATATTTGATATTTCCTTTCTGTTTCTGACATTTTCCTTGGCTAGCCCCTGTCCACATCACAATAGCCTCCTAAATAGTCCTCAGGTTTACTATTACCCTCCATCAAATCAGTCCCTGTTCATCTTCTTAAACAAGTTCACTGTGGTACTTCTCGCACCACCTTACCTTTCTTCCCCTCAAAAATACTACTTAACGATACCATATTGCCTAAAAGTGAAGTTCAATCTCATTTGCTTGGCTTGAAATTTCTCTCCTTCACACCTTTTTAATCAAAGTCTTATTCCATCTTTAAGGTTTAATTCAAGTTCCATTTCATCCACGCCTCTTTCCTCCACTTACCCACCAAAAGTAATCTTTCCTTTTAATTTCAGTAGATTATAGTCTATATCACCCATTCAGTATTTAATTTATGCTACCTTGATTGGTTTCTTTTATATGTATATGGCTCTTCCCCATCCAGATTGCAAATTTTTTGAGGGCAGGGCCTTAGCATAATGCTTTGCACAGAAAAGATGCTTGATAGGATGTTTGGTAATGAAGACATGATTTTTCCTGGCTTCAGAGTAGAGGAAGGATTATGAGGATGGAAAGGAAATATTCTGGAGGTAGGGAGATTAATTAAGGAGGTTTGTGCAACAATGGTCCTATCACAATAGGTGATAAGGGCTTCAGCCTATTGGTTCCTTGGCTCAGATCCTCACTATATTAACGAAGAACTTTGTTTGTTTAAGGGTAGTCACGTGAAGCAGTGGGAGTGGAGAAGGAACAAAGAAACCTGTAACTGTTTGCAATCAATTGGTTGTAAACACTACTGCACTTGGACCAGCCACCGAGGAAATTTAGCAAGATTAAAAAGGAAAGGAGGGAAGGACTTTGGGACTCCTGTGAATTTATGTGGGGACAAAGGAGAAGTAGCAGTCAGAGTTTACTGAACCTGAGTAACTGCAATAATGATAGTAGCATTGACACAAAAACAGGAAAATCAGAGGTGGAAGCCAGATCTGGAGAGAAGGCGGTAAGTTTGTTTTTAGACTTACTGAGTTTAGGGTAACTTGAGTAACAAAGTGAACATGTCTAATGAGGAGCAAAAGATACCTTTTGTCGGCCGGGCGCGGTGGCTCAAGCCTGTAATCCCAGCACTTTGGGAGGCCGAGACGGGCGGATCACGAGGTCAGGAGATCGAGACCATCCTGGTTAATATGGTGAAACCCCGTCTCTACTAAAAAGTACAAAAAAAAAACTAGCCGGGCAAGGTGGCGGGCGCCTGTAGTCCCAGCTACTTGGGAGGCTGAGGCAGGAGAATGGCGTGAACCCGGGAGGCAGAGCTTGTAGTGAGCTGAGATCTGGCCACTGCACTCCAGCCTGGGCGATAGAGCGAAACTCCGTCTCAAAAAAAAAAAAAAAAAAAGATACCTTTTGTCACATTTAATTCAATCCAACAAATAATTACGGAACATCTACTATGTGCCCGTCATGATACTGGAGATAGATACAGTCACATAAGACAATTCTTGCCCTCCACAACTCGTGATGGAGTGAGGAAGACAGACTAATATGATAAAATATAGGAAATGGTATAATTGAACTATATATAGAGTATGTGAGAATATAAATAGGGGATCAATTGCTCGTGTCCAAGGAAGTGAGAAAAATTACAGAAGCGATGATCTTTGAGAAGGGCCTTAAAAGATAAGTAGAAATGTGTTCAATAAACAGATGGGGAAATGACTTTCCAAGTAAAATAATAGTCTAGGGCAAAGGCACAGGACATGAAAGTGCATGGCATTCTAGGGGAACAACAAGGAGTCTGAAGTGACTAATGAGAAAGGGATGACAGAATAAAGATGGATGATTTGAAAGAGATGATGATTTTCACAAATTGAAGAAAAGGGTGTTGTTACACTCAGCTGGAGAGCAGCCTATGTGTAAGGTTAAAGATGTAGTCTCTAGTGTTGAACTCTCTCAGCCCAAATCTCATCTCTCCTACTTACTAATTGTGTAACCTTAAGCAAGTCACTTAATCTCTCTGTGCTTAGTTTTCCCCATCTGTCAAATGCAGATAAAGGTACCTACCTCAGGACTGTTTTGAGGACTGAGAGTGCCAATATATGTAAACTAATTAGAGCAATGCTTGGCATATAGTGTTATGTAAAGGCTAGTCCAAGGATTACATTTTCAGAAACAAGGTACTACATCATTGTGTACTACACCAGTAGCCACCTAAAAAAGAAATTATAAATGGCAAGTGTCTAAGTTTCTAGATACTGTAAACAAGGACCCAGAGAAAACTAAATGAATCTCTTAGTCTCAGTTAAAGGAGTTCATGAGCTGGTAAGATATCTGCCTTGGAAACATAGATCCAATTTAGGGAAAGGGTGAGGTGTCTGAGAAAAAAAAGTAGAATGGCTAGAGTGCCATTCAGAGTAAGTAGAAACCCCCATTGTGGCATTGCCCTAGAAAATGGAAAAAAGCAACATAAGATTGTCACTCACCAACAGACATATTTTATTTCAGTTAAGTAGGAAACAGAAAATTAGCCATCAGGGAGCTTCAAGTATGAGAGAGGGGGTAGTAGGGTCCAGTGACAGGTATTTTGCTTGGGTTGGAGAATTTGGAGGAACCTTCTGAAGAGGGATAGCAATTGGAGATGCAGCCCTACCTTGCTAATGAAGCACATCTAGCCCCTTGAGTTTTGATGCTCTCAAGTAACCCATTGTCTGTTCCTCAGCCTTCTAGAGCTCTGCTCGAGTGATCCTTGAATAGACTCTTGGAATGCTTGTGCTTCCCTGTATGACTGCTCTGTGTACTGCTGAAATGGAACTGAACCTCGCCCGCCCACCCAGCCAGCCCAGGGGTTTCACTTGACAGAACTCGGTTTGAATTCTGGTTTTACCACTTACTAGTTGTGTGATTTTTGAGCAAGTCACTAAAATTCTCTATGCCTCAGTTTCCCCGTCTGTGAAATAGGAATAAACATGGTTCCGATATTGTAAAATAGTTATGATAATTACATGAGATAATTTACCTATGAAGTGCTTGGCAAATTAAGTACTAAAATGATGTTAGTTCCTTCCTCCTTCCTTTCCTGTTATACTTGGGCAGCCCGCAAATCCCCTGCTCTCATTTTAGCCCCTCCTGGGGGCTCTGGTAGTTTTTTTTTTTCCAACCCTGACTTTGCAGTAAAGATGTTTTGATGTAGCCAGTATTCCAAAATAGGAAAGGTATTCAGATACTGGACAGCCCAAGGTGAGAAATATCCACTAAAACACGACAACTATGTGAAAAATATATACACATGAATATATGTTTAATGATCTATTTAATGTGAAAAATTACAGGGGAACAAGGAAAACTGAAAACATTTTTGTTAGCACAATATATTGTTGTAATGTTTTCTTAATATTGTGCCTGTGGAGGATACTCTTTTCTTTACATACATAAATCTCCTTACCCTCTTTCCAAAAGAATGGCAGGAGGAAAGGGTACTGGAGTAAAGGGAATTGTTCAGTGGGAATAACATGCCCCCATCTCATCTGTCCTTCTGCCCAGCCTTCCATTAACCATCATGATCTACCAGAGGCCTGGAGAGCTTCCTAACTGTGGTGCTTCAATGCCCTTGCATCATTAATATCATCATCTCTACCCTTCTTCTAGGAGTGGATCTTATGAGGGAGGTATGGAAGAAGTTGTGCATGCTTAGCTGTCAGTCCGAACCTTTTAGAGACAGCAGGGGACAAAGGCAATAATCACTGTGTAATACTCTGAAATTTCTTGGCAGGTGAACACTGCTATGCATGAGGCAAAACTTATGGAAGAATGTGACGAGTTGGTAGAGATCATCCAGCAGAGGAAGCAAATGATCGCTGTCAAAATCAAAGAGACAAAGGTAAAGCACAGCACTTCAGTGAATCCAAGGAAGAGCTGACTTTACAGATATCAAAATTTGATGCAGATGATTCCGGTTTGATCATGAAACCAAGAAGAAATGAGATTATAGGAGGAGAGGCAAAGAAGTGATGTTTGGCCTACTGCTCTGAATCCAGTAAAAACGATGGCCATTCTGGGGTGTTAGAAACGTTCTATATCTTGACCTGGTTTACGTGGGTGTATGTGTTAGGATTTGGGTGCTTTACTGTTGTATGTTATAACTCAATGAAAAGGAAAAAAATAATGGTAGAAATGTGAGTCAGGATTATGGACCACGAATGCCAGGATGAGGACTCTGGGCTTAATCTGAAAAGTGTTGGGCAGCCATTCTAGTTTCTTAGGAAGGGAGAAAGACTGATTGATATGGCAGAGGTATGCAGGGTAGAACAAAACGGGATGATACCAAAGTCAGGGTAGCAAGTTACGAGACTTATGGAATGATGGTTTGTAACAGTTGATAAAGACCTAAACCAGAGTAGTGGCAGCACAAATGGAAGGGAAGAACACAACAGGCATTGCTAGAAAGGAAATGATAAGAAACATTGAACTTTTAAATATAAAAGATGAATGTGAGAGAGGGAAGACTCAGTGAAGACATTCAGGTTTCGAGCCTGGGAACTGAAGAATCATGATCATAAGGGTCAAGTGTGAGCCTCCATATGGCTATATGGTTTTAGGCTTGTTGACTTGCTGGTCAGAGTTAGTGGTTATAAGTTCATGCTGTGTGTATAATGTGAGATGTTTTGAGAGGCTAGAGTGATAACCAATAATTTGTGCCATGCTGAGTGGTTATAGCTTATCCAGGAACTAAAGTTTCCAAGAACACAGATTTGTGAACACACAGGTATGCATAAAGACACTTACAGAAATATATACATAGAACTGTAGATACTCATAAATAAAAAGATGGTACTTTTTAGTAAACACATATGAAAACATATTGACAACATTTTGTTTGTTTACATACAAACAAAGCAAAAATGTAAACAATGATAATCTCTGGGTGGTAGTGTTTCTTTTATACTTTTTATTTTCAGAATTTTCTATAATGGGCATGCATTGATTTAGAACCAGAAAAATTAATGTTACTAATACAAAGAGGGGGTAGATAACTGAGAGTATATGACTGTGTTGCGGCCTAAGTATGCAAGCTGTAGACAAGAGAAGGAGGGGTTGGCACAAGAGACACAGTGGGTAGGGTGAGAAGGTGAGTGGTTAGTACAGGGACCATGGAATATTAATAAGCGTTATTTTTAGAAGCACTGCAGCATACCTACTTCATGTTGTGTTTTATTGTTTTTAATTAAGCACTGCATGTTTTATCTTATTTTTTTCTTTTACTAATTCCTTAAAGGTTATGAAACTGAGAAAGTTGGCACAGCAGGTTGCTAATTGCCGCCAGTGTCTTGAACGGTCAACAGTCCTCATCAACCAAGCTGAGCATATCCTGAAAGAAAATGACCAGGCACGGTTTCTACAGTCTGCAAAAAATATTGCTGAGAGGTCAGTTCTTTATGTGCTTTTGAAATGCCTGCTCTTGTGAAAAGAGGCCAATCTAAAGTCACTTAAAGTTCAGGCATGTATGTAACAGCTGCCACCTGAAGATTTTACCAGTTAAGTAGTTATTGAGCCTCAGTGGTAAATTACCCTTTGGATTTCTGAACCCTTGTCTCTGTCTCTGCAGCCTATCAGCTCTTTTAAGGCACAGTCAAGTACTAGCCCTAGCTACTGCCATAGCTCCCTGCTGCTCACTCAGTGCATGAGCTTTCTATGATGATGTTGGTATAAGGGTAGAGAAATTTTAGCTATATTGATAGGTATGTGCTCTTCTCAGTCTGCATGCAGTTTCTATTGCTTTCATTTCATTATTCTGCACATAAATCCTTTACGGCAGTAATTTTTAGGCCTTTATTTAATCACTCACCTCTTTCTAAATTAGATGAGAGTCATGAACCTTCTTCCAGAGGAAAAACAATGCATTTAATAAATATACACAGAGAATTTTCTATACAATTTCAGAGGACTCACAGATCCTTAGAAGCCCATCCACAGACCAAAAAATCCATGGTCTAAAGTGAAAACATTGTTCAGGACGGTCACCAAGACTTCAAGGGGCTGCAGAGGCTCATTAGGCCAGATTTGACCTCCTTATATCTCCTTCTCATTCATTGAAGACCTTGGCTCCAGGATCACAGTATTCCTCCCATTGCCTCTGCCACCATTTTGGGTGACTTCAGCAACAACCACATGGTTGACTCATCTAATGCCTTAGTCATCTAGCTTCTTTAACATCCCCTCCAACAGTGACTGTCACCTCAGAGCTCCATCTCATCCACCCATTTTCATGGACCACATGCTGAACCTCACCATCACTCAGAATTGCACTGAAATCATAACTTAAAACACCCCATTTTTTAACTATAACCTCTACTTAAAAACTTTTTTCTTATTTTTGTTTCGTTTTGTTTGAGACAGAGTCTCACTCTATTGCCCAGGCTGGAGTACAGTGGTGCAATCTTGGCTCACTGCAACCTCCGCCTCCCAGGTTCAACCGATTCTCCTGACTTAGCCTCCCAAGTAGCTGGGATTATAGGCATGCACCACCCTGCCTGGCTAATTTTTGTATTTTTAGTAGAGATGGGGTTTCACCATGTTGGCCAGGCTGATCTCGAATTCCTGGCCTCAAGTAATATGCCTGCCTCAGCCTCCCAAAGTGTTGGAATTATAGGCGTGAGCCACAGCCCCGGCCAAAAATTCTTTTTTTCTTCAAATACACATATACTTCAACTTCATTGAGACTGCTAAGGCCTGACTCCTATACTTTCTTCCTACCCACCAGCTATTTCCTGTCTTTAGCCTATTTAGGATCTGTGATTTCTCACTTCAGATACTCTCTTTTCAATATTCTCAATCCCCTTGCCCCATTGTCCTTTTAACATACCAACCTGATCAAATCCCAACCCTGAATCAGTCCCACTTTTCCCATTCCTATATTTGAGTTGCAGCATGCTACTGGAGAAAATCACATAACCAAAGAGGTCGGTACTACTGCATCACAAATTTATAGCTTCTAAACCTCACCTGGGCCTTCAGTGCTAACCTGAAATCCTTCTGCATTGCTTTGGTCAGCTTTCTTTCTAACTTGTCATCATAATGGCTATCTCAAATCTTTTGTACTTACTTCAAAATTCCAACTCTGCCACTTTTCTGCTTATGCTCGGTAAATGCGCTCTTATTTTACAAAGAACAGTAAGTGTGAAATAATGAATTCAACTTCTCATATCAAGCTGCTGAACACACTTAGGTCCACATCCATTACTTCTGCCTTCCTTCTGATTGAAATGGAAGAGATGTCTCTTCATTTGTGCTTTGGCCAAACACCCTCTTTTTTCCATAGCTTCAATTTATTCCTCTCTGTAGTTGACTTCACATCCATTTTTAACCCACTCATGTCTTTCCTACCTAAAACCAACCACACAGAAAAACGCCATGACTTTCCTCTACTTCATATCCCCTCCAATTATCACCTGTCCCTCTCGTTCCCTGCACAGCAAACTTCCTGAAAGACTTTACATTTCCTCACCCCTAATTTACTCTTCTGAAATATTTAAAATGTATTTATATCCAAGTAATACCTTGTGCATAGTTAAAAAGTAAAATGTTACTGTAAGTCATATTGCAAGAAATAGCAATCTCCTCATTCTCAATGTCTGCTGTCTGATAATATTATTATCAAAAGAGTTCTTACTTTGTACTGGGCATTATTTTAAGCCTTAACAAGTATTAACTCAATCCTAAAAAAAAACTTTATGAGGTAGATACTACTTTTATCTCCATTTTATAAATGAGAGAACGATGTTCAGAGAGGTTAAATGACTTGCTTACAATTGTCCAACTAGTAAGGGGCAGAGGCAAGATTCAAATTTAGGGAGTCTAGTGCCACAGTCTACACTTTTACAACAAAGCCAAGCAATTTCAACTCTATCAGGTGTTTTTATCAGCATGACCTTACATTTCTAAGTAACATCCTTACAATGGTAGTTTTAATTTTTTTCAACTTTAGACATTATCAGTTAACTTCTGTAAATTTGGACTTTTTTTTCTACCACTACTTCTACAAATATTTTTTATGCCACTTCCTTCCTCTCTATTGGGGATTCCAATTACATGTATATTTGGCTGCCTGAAATTGTCCTATAGCTCACCGATGCTCTATTTTTGTTTTGCAGTCTTTTTTTTTTTTTTTTTTTGCCATTGTGAAAACACATGCAAGTGTGTTTCATTTTGGATAGCTTCTATTGATGTATCTTCAAGTTCACTAGCCTTTTCTTCTGTGATACCTAATCTGCTGTTAACCCCTCCAGTGTGTTTTTCATCTTAGATATTATAGATTTCATCTCTAGTTTGATTTGGGTCTTTTAAAAAATATCTTCCATATCTCAAGATATTCAGACTGGGTGTGGTGGCTCACACCTTTGATTGCAGCACTCTGGGAGGCTGAGGTGGGAAGATCACTTGAGACCAGCCTGGGCAACATAGTGAGATTTCATATTTAAAAAAAAAAAAAAAAAAAAAAAGCTGCATCTGGTGACATGTGCCTGTAGTCCTAGCTACTTGGGAGGCTGAAGCAAGAGGATCTTCTGAGCCCAGGAGTTCAAGGGTACAGTGAGCCATGATGGTGCCACTGCACTTCAGCCTGGGCAACAGGACAATGTCTTGTCTCTGAAAACAAAAAAAGATATTTAGCCTTTCCTCTAGCTTTCTGAACATAGAGAATACAGTTCTAATAACTGCTTTTATGTCCTTGCTTACTGATTCTAATACCTGTGTCATATCTGGGTCAGTTTCAGTTGGTTACCTTTTCTTCTTATTATGGATTGTATTTTCTTGACTTTTGCCTATCAGGTAATTTTTTACTGGATGTCAGACTTTGTTAATTTTCTCTTTTGGGATGCTGTATATTTTTGTATTCCTATAAATATTCTTAAACTTCATTCTGAGACACAGTTAAGTTACTTGAAAACAGCTTGATCTTTTCAAGTCTTGGTTTTCAGATTTGATAGGTGAGATCAGAGCAATGTTTAGTCTAGAGACAATTTTTCCCCACTACTGAGGCAAAACCCTTCTAAGTACTCTATCCAGTGTCCTGTGAGTCATGAGATTTTCCAGTTTAGCTGGTAGGAACAGACACTATTGCTAGACCTATGTGAGCACCAGGGATTGTTCCCTCCTATCTTTTTGGGTGACTCTTTCCCCAGCATTATGTAGTTTCCTCACATGCATTTGTTTATTAGTATTCTGTTGACTACTAGAGGGAGATTCTGAAGGTCTCTAGAATTCTCTTTGGAGCTTTTTTCTCTCTGGTACTATGTCCTGTGAATTCCAGCCAACTTCGTCCACTTGGATTCTCAGCTCTGTCTCCTTAATTTTAGGGAACTCATTGGGCTCTGCCTGGATTTCCCCTTCCTGTAGCACTTGATTCCCTTAAGTTTTCCAAACAAACTCTCCTATAGTTTCTTAAGAAAGAGTACATGGGAAGTAAATTTTAAAGAATTTTTTGCCTAAAAATATTTCAAGTTAATTTTCATACTTGGTAGGTTAGAAATAAATTTTGAAGGCATGACTTCATTGTCTTCTGGCTTCCATTATTGTGTTGAGAAGTTCACTGCCATTTTGAATCCAGATCTTTTGAATATAACCTATATTTTAAAATCCAGAAGCTTAAACAAAAGTTAATATTACTTTTAATTGACAAATCACAGTTGCATACATTAATGGGGTACAATGTGATGTTTTGATATATGCATACAATGTGCAATGACTAATTGAAGCCAATTAACATATCCTTTACCTCACTTACCATTTTTTGTGGTCAGCCATTGAGATTTACTCTTTCAGTTATTTTGAAACATACAATATATTATTATTGATTATATTCACACTGCTGCACAACAGATCTCAGAAACTTATTCCTCCTGTCTAACTGAAACTTTATACCCTTTGACCAACAACTCCCCATTCCCTCTTCCTCCTACCAGCCTCTGGTAACCACCATTCTACTCTCTATTTCTGAGTTTGATTTTTTCTGATTCCACCTATGTGCGAGATCATATGGTATGTCTTTCAGTGCCTGGCTTATTTTACTTAGCATATGTCCTCCAGGTTCATTTATGCTGTCAAGGATAACAGGATTTCCTCCGATTTTAGTGGCTGAACAGTATTCCATTATGTATCTATACCACATTGTCTTTATCCATTCATCCATTGATAGAAACTTAGGTAGATTCCTTATCTTGGCTATTCTGAATAATGCTTCAGTGAACATGGGAATGCAGATATTTCTTTGACATATTGATTTCAACTTCTTTGGATATATACTGACTAGTGGGATTGCTGGATCCTACAGTAGTTCTATTTTTAGTTTTTTGAGGAACCTCCATATTTTTTTTCATAATGGCTGTAGTAATTTGTATTCCCACCAACAGTGTATAAGGGATCCCTTTTCTCTACATCCTCACCAACACTTATCCTTCTTCTTTTTAATAATAGCCATTACAATCTAGAAGCTTTAAAGATCTTATCTTTAACCCAGTTTTTCTGAAATTTCACCAAGATTTGCCTCGGTTGTAGATCTCCCCTCCCCTTCCCTTCCCTCTCCTCTTTCTCTCTTTCTTTCTTTCTCTCTCTCTCTGTCTTTCTTTCTTTCCTTCTTTCTTTCTTCTTGCTCTGTTGCCCAGGCTGGAGTGTAGTGACATGATCTTAGCTCACTGCAACCTCCGCCTCTCAGATTCAAGTGATTCTCCTGCCTCAGCCTCCCTAGTAGCTGGGACTACAGGCTCGGGCCACTACTAATTTTAGTATTACTACTATCGTGCCCGGCTAATGTTGGTATTTTTAGTAGCTGGGACTACAGGCTTGGGCCACTACTAATTTTGGTATTACTACTACCGTGCCTGGCTAATTTTGGTATTTTTAGTAGAGATGAGGTTTCACCATGTTGGCCAAGCTGGTCTCAAACTCCTGATCTCCAGTGATCTGCCCACCTTGGCCTCCCAAAGTGCTGAGATTACAGGGGTGAGCCACCATGCCTGGCCCATTGTGGACTTTTTATCATTCATTTTTCCTGGGCACTCAGTGAATCTTTCTAATCTAAAGACTGGTGACCTTTAGCTCTGGAAATGTTCTTGTATTATTTGCTAATAATTTCCTCCCCTTTATTATTTCTCTTCTTTGTTTATGGGACTTTAATTAGTGAACTGTTGGACATCCTAGACTTTTTTCTCTAATTTTATCTTTTCCATTTTCCATGACTTTGTCTTCTTGTTTTACTAAGATACTTCCTTAATTTTTCATTAAATCCTTCTATTGAAATTTTAATTTCAGCATTCCTAATTTTATTCACAAGAGCTCATCCTTCATCCTTGTTTCTTTTTTAGCATTCTGTTTTTGCTTTGTGGATACAAACTATTTGGTTTTCTTCTTGAGAATATTATCATTTTTAAAAGTTTGCTTCTAAACCCTGCATTGTCTGGATTTCCTCCCAGTTCCTTTTCTCTGTTAGTTTAAATTGCTGTCTTTTCCTAAATATCTGGCAAACTACTGGTTGTGTGTTTGAATTTAAGCACTGAAAGATGACTGGAAACTCTGAGTGGATGGGAATAATTTATGGCTTGGTGAACTTTGCTATAGGATTATAAGGCAGAATGCTGGCTTTTTATTGAGGACTCCAAAGTGTCAGTTCCGTAGGTCTTTTCTCTTGGGTCAGATTCCCTTGGATGGAATCCTCCAATCTCCTGCTTTTGATTGGAGGGGCAGCAGTGTGGAAGGTATAAGCCTGGCTGCCAGCATTCTGGGAGCCAAGGAGGGAAAAGGAGCTGAGAGTTTTAAGACTGCTTTTAGTATAATGTCAAAGCTCAGCAGAAAGTAAACTTCACATATCCTTCCAGAATGAAGGAAGGGTAGTTATTGGTTTAGTGTGCCTGAATCTGTGGATCTAGTTGTTCCTTATGAAAACTTTCAACTTTCTGTGGCACTAAATCAACTTGATGTTGTTGGCTTCCTGATCTAGCTTTCTCTGGTCTGTTGTTGGTTACCACACATTCATTGCTTTCTAGCTTCCAAACATTTGTTGACAATCTTTTACTTGTTGGCATCTCTTTTCCATTCTCTTTGTCTTTGTAGGTTTATGACATTTCATTCTTTGACTGTTATTTCAGTGAGATTTCATGAAAGCAAAAATAAAACATATATTCAAACCACTATATTTAATAATCTCTACTCTCCAACCCTCTGAAATGTTTTGTCCCACTACCACACCATTGAAAGTATTCTTTTCAAGGTCATCAAATGAATACCTTGTTGCTAAATATAATAGACACCCCTGGCCGGGCGCGGTGGCTCACGCCTGTAATCCCAGCACTTTGGGAGGCCGAGGCGGGTGGATCACGAGGTCAGGAGATCGAGACCATCCTGGCTAACACGGTGAAACCCCGTCTCTACTAAAAATGCAAAAAAAAAATTAGCCGGGCGAGGCGGCGGGCGCCTGTAGTCCCAGCTACTCGGGAGGCTGAGGCAGGAGAATGGCGGGAACCCGGGAGGCGGAGCTTGCAGTGAGCTGAGACTGTGCCACTGCACTCCAGCCTGGGCGACTAAGCGAGACTCTGTCTCAAAAAAAAAAAAAAAATAGACACCCCTTTGTTTCATCTTACCTGATGTCTCAGTAGCATTTGTCCTCCTGATCATTTTTACTTGAAATTTCTCTGCCCTTAGCTTCCATGAACACTCCTAGTTTTCTTCCTACCTAGCTGTTTTTGTTTTGTTTTGCCTTTGTGAGCAATGTTTCCTTGGTCTATTCCTTTAATGCTATTGTTCTTTGTGATTCTGTCTTAGGTTATTCTCTTCTCTCATTACACGTTCTCCTTGTTGCAAACTCATTGGTTCCTAGGGCTTCAATTACCATTTAGATGGCTATGATTCCCAACTCTTTATCTGAATCTTATTTTCATAGGCTCAGGTATAACCTGAGGTGTAGGTGGAATAGATGACTATCTATGTAATATGACTTGAGAATCATCTTCCCAACTTCAATACTGGTCTCCCACAGGGTCTGAAATTTTCCCCCACCTTTATGCCCTGTATTGTGTTAAGGTACCATGACTTCAGTTAAAATGAAATTTTAGCTGGGAGAGGTATGTCTTTCCCCTTACAAATGATGCCTTATATTATTTGTAATAGAGACCAAGGCCTTAAGAGACTGCAACAATATAGCTTACTTTGTGTTTTGCTTAAATAAAAAAAAACACAGTCAGATACACACACACACACACACACATAAACACACACACACATAAACACACACACACACATAAACACACACACACACACACCGCCCCCCACACCAGGTCACTTTTAACCCATTCTGAACCTTTCATCTACTGTTAACATTTAGGAATATAGTATTCCAATATTTCTATTTAGATATACTTCACAAACATGATATCATGCTATATATACTGCATTATACTCTACATTTGAAACAATGTATCACAAACTTTTCTCTGTATCATTGGATATTATTATAAAATCTGATTTCCAATTGCCTCATGTTATTTTATCTTTTGATATATAGTACATTACTTAACTCAGTCTCCACTGTTAGACAATTAGGCTACATACGGTGTGTTGAGTGCCCTTGTAGTTGTATCTTTGCATACATCTCAATTATTTCCATAATAATATTTTTATGAAATAGAACTGTGGTGTCAAAGAAGGTTTATATTTTAAGCTATTTTGAAATTTAATGCTAATTTGGCCTTCAAAATATGTATCAATTTCAATCCTAATACAAATATGTAGGCATTATTGAATATAGGCATAAAAGGTCCTATGCTGTCATTTGTTTGTAATTTAAACTTTATCTCATGTTAATTTACATTTCTTTGATTTCTCATATAGTTGGACTTTTTAAATATATTTATTTGCCATTTGTTTGCTTTGACTTTGTTTTCTTTGATGCTTTGTGAATTAACCCTTTTTGTTTTATTTGTTTACATGTATGCTTATTCCAAGACACTTAAAAATCTGGTCTCTTTGCTTCCAATTTTAACCTTTTCCAATCCCTCCACTGAAACCATAGTACTATTCCTGAAACATGAATTTCCGCATATTACTTCCTCACCTAAAATGCTTAGTGACTCCCATCATTCTTAGGATAAAATCCAACGTTTGTAACATGGCCTACAAAGTCCTGCATGATTTTGTCTCATTCTCCAGGCTTCAAACGAGAGAGAACACACACACATCCACATAGTCTTTGCTTAGTTAACTCTTACTCGTTAGGTAGGTCATTAGTTAAAATCGACTTCCTCAGGGGAGATTTCCCTTAGCTCCCAAGTCTCTTCAGATAACTCCTGTGTACGCTCTATTCCCTTTGTAGCAGCACTTCTATTGCCCATGTAATGTCTTTCTCCTTCATGATGTGTGAGCTCTTGAGGGCAAGAACCACAACAAAACTTGTTCCCTTTGTGTATCTCCAGTGCCCAGTACAGTGCCTGGCACACTAGTTGTGCTTAATAAGTATTGGATAGATGGATGGAAGAAATAAAGAAGATTGGAGAGGCCAGAAAGAAATTCCCTGAGCTAATTTTCTAGATTAACTGTTATCCTAAAGAAGTTGTCTCCTTGCTCACCAAATCTTGGCTATTCACGTGAGACCTTATGATTGTACTGAGCTAGTCTTTCATTTTGCCTGTAGCTTATCCCTGAAACATCTCTATTTTCAGAAACAATAAGAGATGTTGTTGGTAGATGTACAGCAGGGTATATGTACATGAGGATATGTATTTTTCAGTTTCTCATTCCCTTACAACTAGCTCACCGTAAAAGTTTCCTCTCTGGTCTTCCTACATTCAATGCCTTTTCTCTCTCCTCTAACCTACATATTGTTGCCAAATGAATTTTTCTTTCCTCACCATCCTTTACATGTTCAAGGATCTTCATTGGCTCTGATTTAGAAGATCTTACACAGGACTAAAACATGTATATTTTGGCAAAAGCTCCTCCAGATAATCCTGATGTGTAGTGATGGCTAAGAAGTGCTGAAGTATACCTCAATTTTTTGAAGAACACTCTAAATGGTGAAGGGTATAGAATTTAGAATCAGATGGACATGGGCTCAATTACATTTCTGACTCTTACTGGTTGTGTGATCTTGGACAAATTACTTAGCATTTCAATGTGTCAATTTTCTCATTTGCAAAATTGAAATAACATCTACTACATAGGGTTATGGTAAAGAGTAAATTAGATAATGTGTGTAAAGTGAATGTAGAGAGCATTGTATATACTAAGCACTCGATAAATGTTAGCAGTTATTTTGTTGTTAGTCATTCAATTGTTCATTCAACAGTTATTTTTTCACTATGTGTCAAATGCTGTGTTAGGGCCATGGAAGATATTAAGAGGTACAAAATATGAACCCTGCTCTTGAGACTCTTAGAATTAGTTGGGAAGATAACACTATCATAGCACTATACAATCGGAGGATAATAAAGTGAAATATAAATGCTATAAAAGATCACATAGGTCAGGTGCAGTGGCTCATGCCTGTAATTCCAGCACTTTGGGAGGCCAAAATGGGTGGATCACTTGAGGTCAGGAGTTTGAGACCAGCCTGGCCAACATGGCAAAATCCCGTCTCTACTAAAAATACAAAAATTAGCTGGACGTGGTGGTGGGCGCCAGCTAGGGAGGCTGAGATATGAGAATTGCTTGAATCTGGAAGGGGGTCGGAGAGGCAGAGATTGCAGTGAGCTGAGATGGTGCCACTGCACTGCAACCTGGGTGACACAGCAAGACTCCATCTCAAAAAAAAAAAAAAAAATCACATAAATGATATATTTAGGGAAGGTGTTAACCTAGCATGCTGACTTGCTGACTAGCATAAACAAAAAAGAAAAATCTCGAACTGTTTTTACCAAGTCTTTAAAGGTCTAGTTTTGATGCTGCCTGCCAGATGGAAAATGATGCAGAGGGGAAAAAATTCTGTATTTACTTCTCAGAATTAAGACCGGATGGGGGAGTGTGTTTGAGGGGTGAACATATGTGAATAAATATGGTATAACTCTTAATTGGTTCCTGATGATTAAAATTTAAATGGTTCCCATTGGAAAGGCACAGATATGATATTTTCACTAAATAAATCAAGCCTTACAAGTCATTTATTTTCACCTTGTTAAATCAGAAATCAAAAACTGGGTGAAGGTTGCAACCTATTTTGATGTATATTGATGTACTTTTCTCTTTTTCAGGGTCGCTATGGCAACTGCATCTTCTCAAGTTCTGATTCCAGACATCAATTTTAATGATGCCTTTGAAAACTTTGCTTTAGATTTTTCCAGAGAAAAGAAACTGCTAGAGGGGTTAGATTATTTAACAGGTGTGAAAATACTGTGCTTTCCTTCCCATTTAATTTTTTTTCTTCTGGTATGCTTTTACTTAAAAATAATTTGAAAAAGACAATATTTATAATTTACATATTTTATAATCTTTAAAATGATGCATGTATCTTTTCAGACAGAATATATTTTAGTTCATGTAACAGAAAAAAAGATGATTTATGATTTGTTAACTATTTCTAGGATCAAAATGGGTATACCAGCTATACTTAAGAGTAAAACACAAGAAATTTGCTGATAGATTTGTCCTTATGAATCTAACAGTAATGTATTGTTGCTTGTTATGAAAGTAGAACTCAGGTGACAATTAGGGAATGTTAGAGAATGCCTTATGTGGGTACAAGTACTACCAAAATGGTTTTAAGGAAAATTAGGAGTTAGTAGGTCAGGAAGAAAAATGTAAGAAATATCTGGCTCTCAGACAATTTTAGAAAATGAGGGACACAACTAGCCTGTTGAAAATGCTGGCTACTTTCAGGATTGTTTAATGATCATTTCATGAAAAAAATATACACAAACTATTTTTGCAGCTGTTTTGTTACTACATTAAATACCTGCCCCTTATTGAACATCTACTTTATTCTAGACACTGTATATTAATTTTATATCTTTAATCCTTACAACAAATCTATAAGTTAATTATCACCCCTATTTTGTAGATGAGGGAACTCATCATTTTGCACTTGACTATACAGCTAAAAATATGTAATGGGGCTGGGCACGGTGGCTCACGCCTGTAATCCTAGCACTTTGGGAGGCCGAGGTGGGTGGATCACCTGAAGTCAGGAGTTCGAGACCAGCCTGGCCAACATGGCGAAACCCTGTCTCTACTAAAAATACAAAAATTAGCCAGGCATGGTGGTGGGCACCTGTAATCCCAGCTACTTGGGAGGCTGATGCAGGAGAATCACTTGAACCCAGGAGGCGGAGGTTGCAGTGAGTCGAGATCGTGCCACTGTATTCCAGCCTGGGCAACAAGAGCAAAAATCCATTTAAATATATATATATACTCATTTTGAAATAAAAAAATTAAGTTGAAGACCATATGTTAAGAAAACCATATAATCACTTTAATGTCTACATAAGTGTTTATGCAGGCAGACTAGACAGCTGGGGCAATCATCACAAAAATTTAGGCTTATATTTTTGTTGTAGAAAAGTTTAGGCTTATATTATGTTGTAGAAAAGTGGTTTTAGGGAGCTTGAGGTCCTAGCATTTTGCTTCAGGTTGCATGGTTCATGCAATTTAAAGATTCTCTATTAAGAAAATCTTCTCTTCAAGAGATGTTGGGTTAGGCAGGAAGAGTAACAATTGTAAAATTCCAGAAGAGAGAGTATGCTTTCCTTACTTTCTTTTCCACCTTTCCTTACAGCCCCAAACCCACCATCTATCCGAGAAGAACTCTGTACTGCCTCCCATGACACCATTACAGTCCACTGGATCTCGGATGATGAGTTCAGCATCAGCTCCTATGAGCTTCAGTACACCATATTCACTGGCCAGGCTAACTTCATCAGTAAGTCATGGTGTAGTTGGGGCCTGTGGCCAGAGATAAGGAAATGTAAGGAAGCAGTAAGCTGCTCAAGATTGGCCGGGGCGCCACGAGGCAAGTGTTTGTAAGACATGTTAGGTTGTTTAGTATAGTGTTTCATAGACAGTGTAAGCTCCCCAGAGCATTGCAAAGACCTTACTGATGGGTAACAAGCAAGTTGTATATTTCCTTGCTGGGCAGTTACTGGGGCCATTCTCATTCATTTATGGAACCCTTAGCCTTTCCTCAATTAATCCATGTCACTCCACTTTCCCAAGGAGAGTACAGCTTGGTTGGTACTTGTTCCTTGCCGCCATCATTGCTGGTTCTGTGTGTATGAACATCTCTCTCCTTGACTCTTCTTCTACTTCATTATCATGGTAAAATACATTATGTTCAAAGACATTTCCTTTACCAAACATACCTCTGTCAGTTAACATGGTGACAAGCCTCCTGCCTCTGTCACTCTTCCCTTTACTTCTTCCTTTCCACTAAGAATTATGCTAAATATGAAAACATGTCAGTGGGCCACAAAATGAAAAAGGTTAACAAAGCTGTTGTTTAGCTCACATGTTATGGTTTCACTTTCTGGTGAATTGGAGCAAGACAAAGCAGAGTAGGAACTTCACTCATGCCAGTCAAGAGGGGATGAGCTGAAAGTTCCCCTCAATGCCCTGGGTGTGGGGGCAGTTGGAGGGGACGCGGGGTGGAAATGGAAACAAAAGCAAAATTAAAGCTGGATTCAAGACTGGAACAGATTCCCAACCTAAAATAGCATCTCCATAGTGGCAAATTAGTATTTTCTTTTACCTTTTTGTTCCCGCTTTTGTGTTTGACTTCACAGGCCAGCATGAGAGTAGTTTTTCCAACTAACCCCTTCTATTAGGCTCCTTTTCCTGTTTTGTGACAAATCTGGGGCAGAATTCTGTTTTGTAACAAGGTGGGGTGGGGAGATGAGACGACATTTGGGGATCAAACTCTAAAAACCATTTGCCTCATGCAACTCCAACCTAAACCACTTGGCCCATATAGCTATGTTCCTGGGTGTTTCTTCAGATTGTGAAGTCACAAACTCTAATGCCCCACTGATTTACTTGTCTCTCCTTCTCTGGAAAGTCTTAATGCCAACAACTGTGCTTCTTTTTCCTGATATGGGGAAAGTAGTCATCTCCCAGGAATTAAGAAGAAGTCTGAGAAGTGACAAAGATCTAGAGGTTGTCACCTCTGTTTTCAAGGTTATATAGTCCTTTGTAAAGAAAAGCTTAAAGGGTAATTCTCAACAGTGATAGGATCGTAGCATCTTAGAATTGGAATGGACCTTAGAGGTCATCTAGTCTAATCTTCTTCCCTCCTGCCAGATACTCAGTAGATAATCATCCTGTCTCTGCTTGAATATTTCCAGTGGTGGGTAGCTCACTTCTAACAAAACAACCCATTTGATTGTTGTACAGCTATAAATGATGGCCAGTGCTTCCTTATAAGAGGCTTAACTCTTCCTTTAAGTAAATAATAACGACAATAATAATTTACATGTGTATTATGCTTTGCCATTTACAAATGCTCCCACATACATTATCTCATTTAGTCCTTATGGGTGCTTACTTAGCTTATGAAATGTTATTAACTCTACTTTATAGATGAAGAAACTGGGGCTCAAGTTGAGTGATTGCCCAAAGTCACAGAGCTATGAAATGTTGGAGTCAAGGTTGCAGCTTGAGCCTGTCAGACTTCAAGTTTAATGCTCCTTGAAGTAAACCACAACAACCAGTTAGTCCTAGTTCTGATCTTTTGTGCCTTACTAACAAACCTAATCCATCTTTCACATAGCAGTTCCTCAAATAATTTTCGTTAGTTCCTATGTCCTTCTAAATTTTCTCTTTTCCAGGCTAGGCATCTTCCTTTCTTTCAATTGCTCCTCATATGGCATAGTTTCAGATCTTTTGCTACCCTAGTATCATTTTTAAGAACACACTCCTGTTTATCACTGTGCTTTATAAAATGTTCTGTCAACGAAGTGAATGTAGTACTCCAAAAGTGATCTGACCACTGCAGAGGATAGCTGGATTATTTCTCTTGTACATTAACTGATGCCCCTTTGCCCTCTACCTTTTTCTCAGCAGCCACTTTGACTACTGACTGTTTACTGAGCATATGATCAACTGAATTTTCTATGTATTCCAAATCCTGTTCTTATACAATTGAATGTCTAAAACAAAAATACAAAGCCTTGAATTTATCCCTAGTACATTTTATCTGGTTAGTTCTGCGACTTCATTTCAGCATGCTAAAATCCTTTGGGATACAGATTCTACTTTGAAATATACTTGCTTACCCTCACAGCGTGCCTTCTATTTCTTCCTCTAGTTATTGATAGAAAAGTGTGTTAGAACGAGGACAAGGGCAGAGGCCTGAAGCAAAATTCTGATGGCAATGGGAAACGATTTTACTAGGAATAAGTATTTTTGAAGATTCAGGATCCCAATCCTACCCGCCAGTCTGGCCTGCCACAGTTGACTGAACCTCCATTCTGAGAGCTACTTTCCTTAGACGTTTTTGTGCATTTTCTTTATCCAGAAATTTTATTCTTGTTGGTGAGGATTATTCCCCCTTCACCTTTTCTTTCAACTTTATTTCTTGATTTTTAACTTTCTTCCCACCTCTTCTAAGATTTGAAATGATCACAACCAATAATGTTTCAGATTATGTTGTGAGGTGAATGAGAATTCCAACAAATATGTGAGTGTGTTTGTCTTCTGATTACTGTATTATCTTTCCTCTGTTTGAATTTTGTGTTTTGCATTACAAAAGCATTAGCCATAAACTCTGTCTAGCCAGGCAGACTGTAACATACTACCAGAAAGACATAACTTCTGTTTTTCTTCCTTTTCATTCTCGTGCAAATACTCTCTACCACACATTTACACTCAGGTTCAGGGATTTCCATATTGTAATTTTCTCCTTTTGAACAAAAGGTATACTCCCACTGACATAATTCAGTCATAAGTCCCATCTTACTAAATCTCAGTAATACCTAGAGGATCATATATTTACCTTTTTAAATTTAGAAATGATTTCAAAATCACAGAAAACTTGCGAGACTAGCACAAAGAACACCTGTATATGCCTTACCCAAATTCACCTACTGTTAATATTTGTCCAACTTCCTTTAGCATTTGCTAACATTCCCTGTTTTTTTGGAACCATTTTAGAGCAAACTGCATGCATCATGGTCTTTCACCTCTGAATTCTTCAGTGTATATTTCCTAAGAATAAGAAAATTCTCTTACATAACCACAGTATAGTTACCAACTTGAAGAAATTTAACCTTGATGCAATACTTTTATCTAAACCACCATTTATATTCCAAGTTTTGACATTTGACCAAATAATATTCTTTATGACATATAAAGAACCCAATATTGTCCTTGATAGTTTAGAGTCAGGTATTACATTTAATTGTCATATCTCTTTTGTCATATCTCCTTTAATCTGGAACATTTCTTCAGCCTTTCTTTGTCTTGAACAACACTGACATTTTTAAAAAAATGTTCTTTTATGTCTTTATTATACTTCATTGTACTGTTCCTTATTTTGATTTTTTCTGAAGTTTTCTCATGATTATATTCAGCAGTACAGTTCTTTCTTAGACACATGATGTCCACTTGCCCTTCACTGATGATGCTAATTTTGATCACCTAGTCAAGATATTGTCTGACTTATTCACTGTAGTTACTACTTTTTCTTTTGCCCCTAATAAGTAATCTGTGTGGTATATTTTAAAACCATAAAAATACCCTGCTTCTTCATCAAACCATCTCATCCCCACCCCTACCCTTGTTTTATTATCAGTTGACGATACTTGCCTGAATCAATCATTAATATGATGATTGCAAAATGATTATTTTCCAGTTGAGTATTCCCTCCCACATTTTCAAGTTGGCGCTTGGCATTCTACTATAAGCAAGAGCCCCACTCCCCATTTCCTCCCATTTGTTTATATATCAGTATGGGCTGATGAATTCTCTTTTTTTCGATTGTTAATAATTATTTACTGCCCTTACTTGTGTTGGTGTTCAAATTGTCAAGATTTACCCATTGGGAGCCTTTCAAGGTGATTTCTGGGTCCTTATAATATTCCCCCATCATTTTCTTGAGCACTTCCTTACTTTCTGGCATAACAAAATGTTCTAGGCTCATTTTGACGTTATTCTGTCCCAGCCTTGAAATCAGTCATTTTTTTCCAAGGAACCCTGGTTTCTTTTAGTGGGACAATATTAGAGACCAAGGCTTGAGTGCTAGATATGCTAGATATACACACAAACATCCATATATGTAAGCATGTGCACCCACATATAATATACATGCATACATACTTTATTTATGTGCACATAAACATATGTATATTTTAGGAGTCATGAGTTTACATCAATACCTTAAATTCCAGTCCATCCCCACAGGTTCTTTCCTGCCTTTCTCCATTCTGTGTTTGCATGTTCCTTCTTCCACAGTATGAACCCTGGCTCCCAACATCAACACATGTACTCATTTGCTCAATCCCATAATACATCTAAAATAGTTTCTGAATTGCTTTGTCCATGCCACTACAAAAACAAACTGGCTAACAATACTTCAGGATTTGTTTGAGGTTTTCCTCCCACCCCCACCATGTTGGTGTAATTATGCTGTTCATCTGAAATGCAGTTGGGTTTGTTTCAGTTTGCCTTCAGTTTTAGTCCCCACTTTTCCCATCTGTATTGATTTAATTTTATTTTTTTGAATTTGTAAAACAATGTGTTTCCCAAAGAGGATACTATACAAAAAGGTACATTCAGAGAAATGTCATTTCCTCCCATATCTTTTTAATCCTGTTCCTCCACCCCCTACCCCTTGTGGATAATCAACTTCATGAATTTTTTATTTATCTTTCCTGTTTTTATTGTTGTTGCTTTGTAAATCCAAGCAAATATATGCATGTTTTCTTATTTTTCTTTCTCTCAAAAAAGTAGTGTACTGCATATATACTACATATACATATATACTTTTGGAATTTGCTTTTTTCAATTGACAAAATTTCATTGAAATCAGTCTATATCAGTTCATAGAGATCTTTTCCTCATTCTTTTTTCACAACTGCATAGTACTTCATTGTGAAGTTTGTCCTTGTATTGTTGAGTGTATATCTGGAGATTATATATTTTCCTCTTTGTATTAAAATCTTATGTGCAGCTTATGATTCATACTGTGTATTGGTAACATAGGCAAGGCCTCAAACATTGCTCCTACCCTTTTAATCCATATTGTCTTTTAATGAGAATCACTGGGCACCTCCACCAATTCTTCTTCATCTTTCTCCAGCATATCTGTTTGCCCTCCATTATGTTTCTTTTACTAGTTTTAATTTAGACTTTTCAACTTCCCCTCAGATTAATTATAAACCTTTGATCAGATCTCTTGCAAAACACTCATGACTTATTATTTTCAATTTTCAGCCTCACTAAATCTTGTACTGGAGTTGCATAGAAATGACTGAATTCACTGCTTATTTTCCTTGCCCTTCCCTTTCTACCCTCTAGTAGAACTATGGCTAAAAACTGGTAAACTAACTGAAAAGCAGGTAACAGTAGCGAGAAGTCTAGATAATCTGCAGACTAGAATGTTGGTTTTTCTTTTATCGAAAGCTTGCCAGATATATGTTTTAATTATGTACATTTCCCCTGTTTAAGTTAATATTTGCAGTCTAAAATCCATCAAAAGCAGAAGCCTAGTTCTCTGATCCCTTTCCTTACTTGGAAGGGAGGAAGATTACAGATAACAATGTGCTCTTGGACCACTCAACCCAAAATGAACATGGGAATCACACAACAGAATGTGTTGTGTAAGAAAGAATGGGGAGATGATATCTTGCTTTGGTTATCATGTCATCTCTTTGGCTTCCCTATGGTGCTGTGGAGACCAGCTAGTTTGGGAAGTAAGGGTGAGGATGGAGTAGGAGAGTGGAATTGTAAGCCCTGAGAGCCTCACTACCTTGCAGAGACAAAAGAACATTTTTGTTTGCCCCATGAACTGTGATGTAGTAGAGAGAACACTGGGCTACCATTTAAAAAATACCAGGGTTCTACTCTCAGCACCAACGCCGACTATCTGTGGCCTTGGGCAAGTCACTTTGCTTCTCTCAATCCTAGTTTCCCACTTGTGAAATAAGGGACATTCAGTATCTAGGTGTCCCTTTGGCTGAGTTTCCATGTTTCCGTGCTCCGCACAGGATTGCTCCATCCATATAAGACCAGACTCAGCTGTCAGAGGAGTGGATGTTTGGAGTAAATATCCAGAGACTCAATAAGAGTGATGATTCTGTGACTCTGTATAGTAGCCATTCCTGTGTTATCTGGCAAAAAATAAAAATTGAAATAACCTAACTTCTGCTAGTGGTTGCATTCAATTGCCAGAAGCAAGGAGCCTGGCCTAAGCCTAGTTCTGTGGCAGTAATGAAATAGTGGAATCATAAGCCCTGGTTCATCTCATTACATCTTCTAAGACTCAAAAGAAAACAAAATGAATTCACTTTTGAGGGGGTGGCTTTTGATGAATTTTCAGTGTGTTTTTCATTCTGTCTCTCTTACCTGCTGGCTAATGTCCTTGTCTTTCCCCATTTTACAGGCCTGTATAATTCAGTAGACAGCTGGATGATTGTGCCCAACATTAAACAGAACCATTACACAGTGCATGGACTCCAGAGCGGGACTCGCTACATCTTCATCGTTAAAGCCATAAACCAAGCCGGTAGCCGGAACAGTGAACCTACCCGACTAAAAACAAACAGTACGTTGTGGTAATTTCAAAAGGAAAGATCAATTTTCTTCTCCACGCCAGGGGAGTACACAGCCTGAGCAGGCACCCACAGCAGTGCATGGGGAGCAGTGGAACTGGGTAGAGGAGCTATACTGTTGTAGTTTGTACTTTGGGCAAGGAGTGTGTTGGTGCCCATGGAAGATTTGTGGACCCAGAGATATGCACAAAAAGACTGGTAGCTTGGGAGGATGTTAGTGAAGATTTTTCTCTGCAATCCACCCCTTATATTTGGGGGACAATTGCATAAAAGAGCATTATTTGTGATAATCTAGCAAAATCCTACTACAGAGAAGCCATATCTGTTAAGAATGCTTTTGACAGCAAATAACAAAAAGTGCAACTAACATAGCTTAACAAACAGCGTTTGCTAATTGCTTAAATGAATGATATATATTTTCTCTCTCACACATGCACATAGGAAGAAGTTTGAAGGTAGGCAGTTCAGAGCTAGTGCAGCTGCTCTGCGATGTCATAAAAGATGCAGGCTCTTTCTCCCTGTGTGCATTGGCTTCTAGCCACATGGCTGCAAGATGGCCACTGCAGCTTTCAGATGTCATATTTCTTCTCAAGAAAGGAAAGAGGAAAGAGTTGGTACACATAATCCCTTTTATCTGGAAAACCAAAACTTTCCTAAAAGTTTCCCCTGCTCTGTCTGACTTCTGCTTTCATCTGCTTCCATGTTCTTAGCTGCCCCTAGCAGCAAGGGAGGCTGGGAGATTGAGTATTTAGCTTTTCTGGCCTCTATAGTGAAAGCGAGTAAGAGAGAATAAGTTGAGGAAGGGTAATGTGTTAGCCAACAGTGTCTGTCACAGAAGCATTCTGTATAATAAATCTCTTGCCATACCCAGCAACTGGTCCCTCAGTAACAATGTTTTTGTCATATTGTTGTAAAGAATTCTCTGTTGTGAATGATCCTACACAATAAATGTTTTCTCTGATCATTGATGATGCAACAGTCACTCTAACAAAATTGCCTAATTATATGTTATTTACATCTCAATTGTAATAGGGCAAAAAAAATTGTCCAGTTGCTGAGTTCTCAGGGTTTTCTGGTTGTGCCATCAAGCAGCAATTACCTCATCAATTCCCCTCACCTCAGACATCATAACACTATTTCCCTTAAAATCTACCCAAATCCCAAACAACCCACTGAAATTAAGCAAAGTACAAAACATATTTGGCAACATGAAACTTTGAGCACTCCCTTTTACTTTGATAATATATGATGCAGGGGACAGCTTATTAGCTCCTTTTTGCTTGGAATATGACTTCCCACAAATTGCTTTTAGGAGAGATCCACATTTTTTCCCACAGTGGGAAAATAAATGCCTTTATGAAGGTCGTTTTTTGGGAGATTGACCTTTATTCTTACTTTATTGAAAACTCTGGCTTCTGGCCTCTTTTCTTAATAAAATTTAAACAGCAGCCAACTTGCACTGGACCAAGAGTGATCATGATATCAAGCATACCCTGCCAGTGATGATGCTGGTGGAAAAGGTAGAATTTTAAGATACTCACTGTGCTTTTTCTTTTTTTTTTTTTTTTCTACTTTGTTTTTCAGGCCAACCCTTTAAATTGGATCCCAAAATGACTCACAAGAAGTTGAAGATCTCCAATGATGGATTGCAGATGGAGAAGGATGAAAGCTCTCTAAAGAAGAGCCATACCCCAGAGAGGTTTAGTGGCACAGGGTGCTATGGGGCAGCAGGAAATATATTCATTGACAGTGGCTGCCACTATTGGGAGGTGGTCATGGGTTCCTCAACATGGTAAGTGGATCCCATTTTCCTTTTCCCTTCTGTCCTCTGTCATTAGGTTCCTAGGAGATTCAATTCTATAGCACAACCATAATACCAATAAGTCAAGGTTAAAAGGTATGTGATGAAAACCACTCTAGAAAAATTTGCCAGATTTTTAATAAAATAATGGAAAATATACTGGGCTAGGAGATAGAAATTGCCACATTGTTCTAATTGCTAACTTTTTAAAGCTCTAGTGATATCAGCATTATGCATCTAAGTGTAAACTACTTAAGGAATAAACATGTATCCTATTTGTTATATATCATATATGGTGTCTAACACAACTCAGATCATTCATAAATGTTTATTTCTGTCTCCTCTCCACTGTCTCACAGGTATGCAGTTGGCATTGCCTACAAATCAGCTCCAAAGAATGAATGGATTGGCAAGAATGCCTCCTCATGGGTCTTCTCTCGCTGCAATAGTAACTTCGTGGTGAGACATAACAACAAGGAAATGCTGGTGGATGTGCCCCCACAGTTGAAGCGTCTGGGTGTCCTCCTGGATTATGACAACAATATGCTGTCTTTCTATGACCCAGCTAACTCTCTCCATCTTCATACTTTTGATGTGACCTTCATTCTTCCAGTTTGTCCAACATTTACAATCTGGAACAAATCCCTAATGATCTTGTCTGGCTTGCCTGCCCCAGATTTTATTGATTACCCTGAGCGGCAGGAATGCAACTGCAGGCCTCAAGAATCCCCTTATGTTTCTGGGATGAAAACCTGTCATTAAGTTTCAGGAGAGCATATAATTCACCGGCTCTCTAGTTCAGCAGTTCTTCCCTCCTACACCTAAGTTAGCGTTCAATATATGAGATACAAAATAAAGTTTGTTTGAAGCATCCAAAATAACTAGATACTGCAGATTTAATTTTTGTGCATTAAAGCTTGTATTTGAATTAATATATTGAGTTTCTCAGAACAAATTATCTGAGTAGTCTGCGTTCAAGCCATTGGAGAAAAATTTAGAAAATGCCTCTGTTGTCACTGGAGAATTAAAAATTCCCAGTGATTTAGGAATATAAATTATATTGGAAGCAATTAGGATAATTCTAGTTAAATAATGTGGAAAGATGCCCTGAATAAGGGGCTAGCCAGCCAGAAGAGGGGGGTGGTCAGCCTTTCTAGTACTGGCCAGTTTGGCCATGTAGAATTTTGAACGATGTCAAATTATCACATATTATATTTTACTTTTGATGAAAACCTATCATCAAGGTTTTGTTAGGAAACCATGAATGTGTATATGTAATATGTAAAGTGAACATATATATGTACTTTATATATATTCACTTGCATATGTATGTATATGTATATTCACTTTATATATTATATATACAAAAAAACTTTTTTTTTTTTCCAAACACCAACTCAAACTAGAACAAAAAACTTTTTAATTTGCTCCTTTGAGTGAGAAATATACTGCAAGGGAAAATAAGTTACGCCATCCATTTTTGTCCCCTAAAGGAAACATCAAAATCAATCAACATTTCTTTCCTCCCTCTATCCATCATTGCCCTCCTCCCTCTTGTCACGCATACATACACATGCAACCATGACATAGATAATGGGAAGAACTCTATTGGATTAGGAGAGATTTGCAGACAAGATTGCACAAGAGATGCTGTTGCTGGATAGAAAATTGATCCAGGTAGAAGTGATGCTACCTACTTGAGGATGGCCATCCGAATTGTTAAAAATTCTGTCATAGACTATTTAAAAAACAGTTACCACTCCCAAGTACATACAGTTATGAGAATTAGGCTTTTAAAAAGTTGCAGCGTGAAGGCTCTTTAGGAACCTACTTTACTTAATCAGTAAAAATGGCGTATTATTGATGCACCAACTATTCACATATAAATGTACTTGCATTTTCAGATAAAACACTTCTGAAGTACTTAAGAATGTCTGAAAACAGTTTGTTTTCTTAAATGGGATAAATAAGCATTCCTTTTGCAATCTTGGTTGCAGTATTCATTGTCTTAGCCAATCACTCCACGCAAATGCAGACATAAACCTCATCCCAGTCCTGACCAGTATAGTTGAAGGAAATGGAGCCTTGTGGTCTATGATTTTTTAAAAATTTCCATTGAAGGGATTGGGGACGTCAGAGAACCAGAGCTTTCTCCTTTCCAGGAGCTAAGATGGCTTCAGAAGTGTTCTCCTGGTATTTGTGAAAATATTACTGCTGTAAAATTACAAAGTGGTAGCTGTAACAACTTCCCCAGATTGGAGACTTGAAATGTCAAAACTCCCCTCTTCCTTTCCCCTAGTTTGGTGGATGCTTATTTATTAATTCATTCAATAAACTATTAGATGCCAAGTACCAAACTACTGCCATGGGAGTGCACATACTAATAAAATGCTCTACCTGCTGCCAATGGCTTACTATTCTGTGGAAGAAACAAAGTATATAATCCTCCCCAATAACAGTTATGTATTGTTTGTTCACTTAATGTGGAAAGCAAGACTGATGCAGACACACAAGGAAGGCTCAAAAATATAAATCTAGCAAGGTCATCTTTTTTGGTTTTAAAGACCATATGTACTTACTGCTAATCAGGAAATGAGCAACCTCAGTAAAATTCATCAGTGCTGGTAAATAGCTTGCTGTAGTGGAAAGCTCATAACCTTTGGATTCAAATGATCCTAGTTTTTCTATCATTTATTAGTGTTGTGACCTAGGACAAGTACCTCACTTCTCTGAGCCTCTGTTTCCTCCTCTGTAAAATAATGTCTACTTCACAAGGCTGTTTCTAAGGTTAAAAAAGATAGCATATGTAAACTGTCTAGCTCAGCACTTGACATTTCTTAAGTGTGCCATCAATATTAATCTCTTTCCCTACCCCCAGCTCCAATACAGTGTAGCAGTGCTTTAAAATGTGTGTCCTTCATTTCTCAATCACCTTTGTCTCTTCCCTAGGGCCTATCCCCAAATTCTTAAACAAAAAAATGATTTTTTTCCCCTTCATAAAACTTTTCACTGGCTCCCTTAGTACCCGGTAGAAGGTCCCAACTCCTTAGAGTTTGGCTTTTCATGTCCCTGTTTGTTTATACAGCTTCATCTTTTGCCACTTCCCCCTCACATTGATTAAGCTAGCCAAGTTTAACTATTTACACAAGTTATTCTCTGGGCCTGCAGCAGAAACATGATTAACAATTTTAATGCCCAGAGTAAACAAGAGAAATTTTTCTTAAATTAAAGGAATAGTGTGAAAATGCTGTAAGTACAGAAAATGCAACCTCCATCCCAGTAGAACAATTTCTTTTGCCTTGTCCTTTGCTCTCCAAAGCTGTTCACTTATTGTGGTGTCTTTTATATTTTAGTGCCCTGGGACAAAGCTCTAATTTCCCCACCCTACTTTTGACTCTATCTTGGACTACCTTTCCTCACTTCTATCTCTCTCAACCAGACTAACTCTCTATTCCCTAGACTGGATGATGTGTCCCTCTTTGGAGATCCCATGACACCCCAAGCATCCCCTCTCTCAGCAATAATCACATTGTATAGCAGTGTTTTTCAAAGCATGGTCCTCACACCACCTATGTTAGAATCACCTTTAGTGTTTGTCAAAACAATTGATTTTGGATTCCCACTCCTGACTTAACCAGAATATCTGAGAACATAGGCAGGAATTTACATTTTTGACAAGCTCCTCATAATTTTGATGCACAGAAAATTTTAATGTATAATCATCTTCCCTACTAGACTGAACACCTTGAGGCGAAGGACTGTGTCTTTTGTTGTTGTTATATTTTTAATACCTGGCACAGTGCCTGGAACATTAGCTTGCCTAATGTTTATTGAATTAATGTACCAATGAAAAACTGAATTATGAAAGTTTCCCTCTTGTACTCTCATGTTCATAGTGATGTTTGTTACTTCCTGGCCAGAAAAGCTTGGCTACTACTCCATTTGAGCTGTATTAATTCTATTTTGCAGAAGTATCAAGGCTCCTACAGAATAAATGATCATTGTCCTCCTCAAAAACTCTTTGGCAGTTATCTTGGGGAAATGTCTTTGGAGCATATGGCACCATTCTTTTCAGTAACATTTCAATCTTGTCAAACTTTGTTCTTTGAAGGTGGATTTACATTTTGGTTATAGCCAAAAATCACTCAGAGCTAAGCCTACTTAGAAAAGTGGAGAATTAAACTGGGTTTGGAGTAAGCAATGAAGTTTAACTCTGAAGTCCCAATTTCTGAGCCAAACAGTGAAAAATGACTTCTAAGATACAACATGGTGGCAAAGTACTCAGTGGGTGTGTGATGGGCCCCAGATATTTACTTCAGTTAACTTGACTTTTATAGAATCCTGGCACTGCCATGGACCTTAAGAGAAGTAATTGGCTACCTCTAGCTAAACCCAGCTGGACAAAGAGAATAGGACCTGTAGTTAACATTTTCAAAGAAGATGACTCCATAAGCTTTTGTTGCTGTTGCTGTACTCAACCTGTTCTCCACAACCGTTTCTACCAGAAGATTATTTTATGTCTGCAATTTATGCTTGTTTCCACTTTTTATATTGTCTTACTGAAGAAAGCACAAAAATAATCAAAAATAAAGTAAAACCTGTTTTGAGAGTGTGAAAGAAATTTTAATGCCACATTGAGGTTCTGGCTACTTGTAATTAAGAGTAACTGCATCTGGATGTGTTTTTATTATACAGTTCAATGTGTATCTTTGGATGCAGTGAAATTCAGATTGCAGCAAAATCACTTATCCGTTCTTTTTGGCTAAAACACACTAGGTGAATTTTCTAAGCTTCCATGGTTTACATATTTATATATGACTACCAAGATGGAGCAATCCATGGATAGACTTTTGAATAAACTCAAATATTTGATACCCCTTCCTCTAAGGAATGGAGAATGTCAGGCAGGTAGGTAAGAACCACTCCTACAGTTATTTCCATCTCCTGAAGCCAACTGCAGCCTTGGAACCAATGGCTGTATTTGGCTGTGTATTACAGGTTGGCCAAACTGATTGCCATCAGGTCAGGCAAACTGCCTTTTATGGTGTAGTCTGCCAGCTTCAGACATACGCTGTGTTGTTGTTATTGGCTAGACTATTTATTAGACTATTGCTGGACTATTTTTTATCAAATGCTTTACCCCACGACTGTTTGTATTGGGAGCTCTGGACCAACAGTGTCTCTGCTAGTGACAGAAATATGAGCATCTGTGGATTACACAGCCTCATCCCTCTCTACAATATCCCAGTCCATCCGAAATGCTATATTATGAATTAAATAAATATATATGTATTCATGAATTCTTGGTTGTCTCTCGCTGGAGTTTAATTGGGGGAGGACTAAAAGGAAGATAGCCATGAATTCTTCTGGAATTCAGTAAGTGACTAGGGGAAACCAAGGATCATATAATAGGTAGTGATCTGGACAGAAAGGACCCAGGGGATCTGGAGCTCAAAATTCAATCAAGAAGACTTTGATTTCAGGAGCATGATGTGGTCAAGAAGACCAAAGAAATGAAGCTATAGGGTTCAAGGAAACATGACACATTCAGTTTTAGAGATTGGAGCAGAAGGTGAGAATCAAAGAACAAATAAAATCCCAGTGCTGGAACCCATTGATTAAAATTAGGGTAGCACCAGAAGCAAGTGAGCTGACTTACTGTTAAAACAACTGGCCCGCAGGAGGAGACTGGGAGGAAGCTAAGAAGTCCCTCAGGGCTGGAATTGGGCATATCTTAATCAGATTTGTAGTGGCACTAAGACTAAAAGGGATCATGCAATATGAAGTGAATGAAGCAGGGCAGTCAAGGGTGGCAGCTAGAGAAGTGACTTGAAACAGGTCATCAGACCAGGGGCCTATAAGAACTACAGCCCAAAGGTAAGAGGAGTAAAATATAAAGGAGAAAAGAATTTGGAACATTGTGTGTTTAATGGTTTAATTGAAGAGCAACCTAGGCAAATACCAAATATAAGGCTATTACCCATAGCTAAGATTTTAATATTTTTGTGTGTGTGATGATGTTTGGAAAGGCCATCTCCATTTAATGTGCCAGAACCGGGCAGATACGGGATTCTTTATGCTTCGCTATCTGAGAATAGAATTGGTCCCAGAGTTTCAGAGAATCTGAGCCTGTAGTTCGGAGGGAGGAGGTCTCAGTTACGATGGTTAGGAGTAACAGAGACCAAATAGGTTGTTACAAGGTTATTAGAAATGTATATAGCATGACAGCTAATGAGAATGACTTTCCTCCACCGTGAATTTCCAGGAATGGAAGATCAAGCTGGTTTTCCTATACTGTTGGGCACAACACAAAAATTACAATTGCGACTGATCTTGTCGGGTCATTCAAGAGCAGTTATTAACCACTAGTTCTGTTCCTAGTACTCTTCTCACTTCTGTGGTGGGATATTAAGATGAAAAATATTCCCAACATTTACAATGGAGTACCCAATTCAATACTGCTTCTCAGATAGTTTTACATCTATGAACTCAATGAGTTAATAGTGGTAGTTGACAGAGGGAGCATTTGCTAGAGACACTGGAGTGCAAGTGGAAGCTCTTACCAAGATCTAGCATGGAGACTTGTACATAGTATGTGCTTAGTAAATGCTGGTTGAATAGAATTAGAATCTGATAAGCAGAACGACAAGTAGGCCACCTCATACACTGTGAAGTTGGGTGAACTCACCAGCACCACGTGTATAATCCCTCTCAAGCACATATTCCTGGTCCAGGATTCCCATGACTGCTTCTTTCCATTATTCTTTAAGGCCAGGTTCCTTCAAAGGAAACAATTAGAAGAATTAATAAATTAGCCACCAATAATGTGCGAATGGAGGAATGTGGGCAAAATTCACCCAGAAAACAAGGTATTGTTTCTCAGAAAACAAGAAATCTTAACAAGAACCTTCCAGGGAAAATGTTTTTGTTGTCTGACTTGGGACTGACAAGTTGGAGAGGGCAAGCTTCAGACTTTCCAGTTTAGCAGGGTCAGCCGACAATGCCTTGGCAGACTAAGCCCCTGCCAGGGGAAATATTTTGGACCAAGAGGACTCTTTCAAAGGGGATATAGATGACAACTGAGTCTCACTTAGCACAATGCCTGTGATCCTTCTAGAGCACAAGGGCTGGCCTTGCACACAGTATACAAAGAGGATCTGCTACTCTTCCAGGCAGATTAAAAGTCCCAGGAAATTGAATTTGGGCTGATTTTCCCTTTGATGTATAGTGATACGAAAAAGCTACTATGATCAACACCTCTTTGTTTGACTTAACTCCCTCAGTGATAAGAGAGGGTCATGAGATGACCCAAAAATGTGAAATTCACAGTAAGCAGCTGTCAAGCACATATGGCAAGTCCAAGTCCAAGGCCTGACTGATTTAGTAGGTAAAGATACAAGGAATCACTTTTAGATTCAAACAGTTTATTATTTACACAGTGAAATGAAACACAGTCAAAGTTTCCAGCTCCAAATGGTCCTTGTCCCAAACAACAAAAAGGATGACACTGAAACACAAGGGACCAGAAGACTTCCAAATTACTTGTGGGATACCTCACTGCTAAGAAGCCAATTATAGACTGCATTTAAGTGGCTTTATAGTCTGTAGCTCTATTCTGAGGGAAGTGGGTCAGGAAGTCTTGTACCTCATCAGACATACCTGAGAGGGGGCAGGCTATGAAAATCTGTCTCATGAAGCTTGCCAAGGGAGATAAGGAGGCAAGTGGGAAATTATCTTGAAGCAGCTCCTCTCAGGCCTCCCGTCCCTTGTGCTCTGGAAGGATCACAGGCATTCTGCCAAGACTCAGATTAGCGTGTTTCAAGCCTTTTCTCGAGGGATCATTGTAGATATTGCCAAGTGGCTAGGGTGCTAGGGTAGAGCCATTCTCATACAGAGACTAGTTGAAGGGCCAGGTAACTTCCTCAGGGGAAAGCAAAAGGAAGCAAAGTCAGGGTCTTTTGAAGTACCTCTTCTCTTCTTCCCTTCTGCTGACCTTCCATTCACGTCCTTTCATTTTTCTCAGTATTTTGGGAGTTGGGGGTGGGGACGGGGATGGGGCAGAGATTAAATGCATAATTAGGATATAAAATAAATTCAATCTCTGAAAGATTCAGTACCAAGGCCAGAGAATTCCAAGGCCTGGGTCCTTTGCTATCTCTGGCTCTTAGTTTTTCAACTAGGAATTAAAGAGTACGGGTAATTTCTAAGGTCCCTTCTAGCCCTAACAGTATGAATTACCGTAAATGCAAATTTAGTGAATGTAGTGACAGGAGCCTGATGTGCATACCTACCTCAAGAATATTGGGACATGAGGGCAGATCATCGGGACTGGGACAGAGAAGTGGATGACATTACTGTTACTTTAGGACCATCATCAGAATCCCTTTTGGGGTGACTATCCTTCCCCTTACACACTTCACTTCACTTGAACCTCCCTTGCCAATACTCTGCCACCATTACTTTTGAGCTTTCTGCTTCAGCCCTCTCCCCAATCCTGCTTGATAACTGTACAAAATGCAAATACTGTTTTAGCTAGTGGTGTCTCTGTTTCAAATTTCAGGTCAGCCATCTGAGAGTCTTCAATGTGTACACGCAGGGAATTGCCAAAGATATTCTACTTCCCAAGGCCAGAGGAGGTCACTTGATATAGCAACTAACAGGGATCCTGTGTGCCACCTTCTCCAATTATGATCTTCCCAAACCAAACTGCCACAAATACATCCCTTAAAAGGCAGAAGAGAGAGTCCTGGTATAGTCACCACTCCAAGTTATCATTCCGCTATTCATTTATTCACTCATTCAACAAATATTTTATTGATAGTCTCTTTGAGGCAGGTGCTGGAGTTCGGTGATGAATAAGATACATAATCCCTGTCCTCATGAGACTCATAATCTAGAGGGAAGACAGAGTATCAAGGAATGAAGACTTTTTGAATCATAGGCGCTATCATTGGTTGCCTACAGTGTGCCTGGCACTATGCCAAGCACTTGAGCTGCAGTGATTCACTCAATCCTCCCAGCAATCCTATAAGGTTAAGACTATTATTGACTCCCTCGAACATGAAGAGTTAATCAATCTCTGCGCCCATGCCCAGACCTGCAGATTCCTATATGCCTGGTGAGCTGCTAGCCAAGGGTCTTAGCCATGGCTGTTTTGGGTATCAGGTAAAGTTTAAGGCCCAGCACTGAGGAAATAAATGACCCAGTGCAGCAGCTCTTGAAGTCAGGGTTAACCGAGAAGGCCTTCCAGGTCTTTGCTAGACACCCCCAAAACTGCCTCCGACGCGATTTTCCCATCCTCTTTTTTTCTCCCCTTTCCCTCCGGCACTCCATTGCCCTCCCTTTCCAGACTAGCCCCTCCCTCTGGGCCGCCTCCTCTCTGAGTCATTTCCCCTTCTCCGCCCCAGAGACCTTGGCTTTCTCGTGGAATCCCTTCCCCCCCGCAGGAGGTAGAGGAAGAGCAAACTGACTTTGGGCATCGGGTGAGCGCTTTCCCCAGCGAGGATGAGAAACGCCTCCCCGCAGTCCCCTGACCCCCCCCGAATTCGGAAGGACGGGAAATCCTGGGAGTTCCCTCGAGCCGCGCGTGGGAGGTGCCACGCCCCGCCTGGTGTCTCCTGGGATGTGAGGTGGGAAGCTGTGGCCCAGTCGGACGGGCCTGTGTGGCTGCGACCGGCTCCGGCGCGGTGAGCTCAGCGCGCTAGGGAGGGACCTAGCTGCCGCGAAGCTTGGGGGCGTGGAAAGGTCGGCTCCAGAAGCCAGCCATTGGGAGGAGAGAGGGGGAAAAGCTCCGAGCGGTGCATGTGGAGAGTGCAAGCGCGTGCAAGTGGGCTGGTACGTGTAGTGAGAAGGCATGAGTGTGTATGAAAGGGTGTAGAGAGGTGCGTACGTGGGGAGGCGCGCGCGTGCGGGAATGCTTGTGTGCGTGTGGAGATGTGTGGGGGAGATGCGAAGATGTGATTTACACAGATGCGGACGTGGGAGTGTGCGACTGGTGACATGGAGAAGCCCTTGGGGGATGTGCGTGCGTGTGCATGTGGAGGTGTACGTGAGGGGATATAGATTTATTAATAATATATATGCGTGCGCGTGGAGTGCGTGCGTGCGTGGGCGTCCGTACGTGGGGATGCGTGCATGGCGGGTGCGTGCGTTTGGGGCGCGTGCTTGGTGGTTGCGTGCGTGGTGGGGAGGGGAGAGCAGGAAGGAAGGTCGACGGACGGCAGGAGCCAGATGCATGCGTATCTGAGAGTAAAAATGGCCTAGAAGCTCTTGCTGACAGAGCTTTAAGTTAGGATTCTTAACCTGTTTGTTTTTCTTGAGGTGGGCGGTAGGATGCACATGGCACCGTTTGAAAATAAAGAAAACGATTGACCAATTGACCACCTCTTTTAAAAAAATGCCCATGATTTGCATGTAAGCACAGAGGGTTCGTGAACCCACTGATGGTCATCTGTAGATCCTAGATTATGGTTTTAAACGGGGAGAGACCCAAATAGATTACGTTGATATCCGCCATTGTGTCTTTTGATTCTATGAGAGAAGAAATGGAACAGCCGCTGTCCTTGGGTTGGTGTGGCTTTGAGGCTAGGTTTGCTGCCCCTGTTGGACATGGTGCCAGCAGAGTGGGGAGTGTAAAATGGGATCACTGCCCAGAGTAAGACTGCGGAAGGGTGCCTCGAGGCCTTCAGAATAAAGCTCGGCCCCTCCCTGGCAGATCACTAGCACAGGTTTTGCGGGTTAGTTCCTTGATAAGGTTGGAAAGTGGAGATTTGTAGTTGCTTTCTTGCGTGATTCCCGTCCCCCCTCGCCCCCGGCCCCGGCCCTGATGGCCTGTGGGTGGTGTCAGGGAGTATGAATCTAACTAAGGTTGGGACTTCGTTGGATAAGTGACTAGAAGGAGAGCAGCAGACTTGCCTTCTGATCCCATCTTTACGATTAACTAACTGTGACATTAAGCAGTTTTCTTGATCTTCTTGTGCATCACTTTATTTGTTTGTTTATTTATTTATTTATTTACTGAGACTGAGTCTCGCTCTGTCACCCAGGCTGGAGTGCAGTGGCGCAATCTCGGCTCACTGCAGCCTACGCCTCCCGGGTTCAAGCAATTCTCCTGTTTCAGCCTCCCAAGTAGCTGGGATTACAGGCACACACCACCACGCCTGGCTAATTTTTGCATTTGTTGTAGAGATGGGATCGCTCCATGTTGTCTAGGCTGGTTTGGAGCTCCTGACCTCAAGCGATCCACCTGCTTCAGCCTCCCAAAGTGCTGGGATTAAAGGCCTGAGGCACTGCACCCAGCCTCACATTCCTCATTTATAAAATGATAGTTCACAGGGTAGTTGGAAGTTTAAATAAGACTATAATAAATTCCCAGAACATGGGAAGCCTTTAATAAACGGCTGCATACCTAGGAATAAATAATGTGTGCATATATTTTATATATGTGTGTGTATATATATGTTTGCAGAAAAGTTAAAGTTAAAAGTTTTATTCTGAAATAATGTCTTAAACTACTGATTTCTTTTGGTTTCTTATAGGCATACCTAGTTGTGCTGTCAGCCAAAGCCCACCAAGTTCATCCTGTAAAGTCACATGCCTGAAGTAAGTGGGACTTTATTTGGAATTATTTGCAGTGTTCAAGTAGATAATTATTAGTCCACCATCAACTCTCACTTGGATTGCTGCCATGGTCTCCAAATCTTCACATTTGCCTGCTTCCCTCTTTCATTCTCCATGTTGCAGTCAGTTATCTTTCCCTCTGAGAGGCAAAATAGCTTACTGGTTTGGAGCACAGACCATGGAGTCAGACCTATCTCCTTGAGATCCCAATTGCACCCTGCTCCACCACTTTCTAGCTGTGTGATCTTGCACAAATTACTTGATTTCTTTTTTGGGGGATTTCAACATTTTAATTTCTTTTTAATATAAGTCACTTTCTGCAAGCTAGGAAACAGATTCAACCTAAGACAATCTAGTCCTCTGGAGATCCAGGCTGAGTCTTTCGATCTTTAGCAGAATGACATCATAGTATAAGGTGCTAGCAATAGAGTTATAAACTCTAATAACCACTTATCTACATTTTTCATTAGGAAACAACCAAAAGTCCATTACTTAAAGACATCATATGCAGAACATACTGATCTACAAAAGACCCAACGACCCAAATTATATGCTGCCCAACCTATTGGTGAACTGGATCAGGACTGGCCAAGGATTGGTAAATAGAGAAAGGGTTTACACTTTGAAAACTTCTTCTGTGGTTAAAAAAATTCCTGGTTGTTATCAATAAGAAAACAAGTGAAAAATGTTACAGATGGACCCACACTGATATTTGACTTTATCAAGGTCTTCCACCAGAACATGAAGGTAGACATAAGTGTAGGAGATTAGATATTGAGATATTTTAAAAACAAATTACTTAGTAATAAGAAGTTAGACATACAGCATTATTCGATTTGCTGCAAGAACAAATGGACAATGAAGATTATTTAAAAGAAATGTTCAACTCTAAAGAGGGTGGTGGGAACAACACTTTCCACTAGAGAATAACCTCCCATTTTCTTAGACAGTTAGCATTGCTATTCTTCCATAATACATATTCATATGGAAAAACTTGTCAAGAGCTTTTGCCAGGGCCAGGAGATGAAAAATAGAGCATGTTTTAATTAGCAAATTGTAAGCTCAGTTAACATTTTTTGGGATGGACCCATAAAATCTGGCCATTGTTTTGTTAAACTTCTGTAAACTGCAGAATTCCCTAACCCTTAGTTAGCTTTGGTTTTTGCTCAGTATCCTGAAGCTGGGCACAGTCTCAATGTAACTCTTCTCCTAGGGGCTGAAGTGGGTGCTAGTCATCAAAGTTTGGAATGTCATTTTAGGAGCAACCTCTAGAAGTAATCCTGGTAAGCCCTAGAAGTAATCCTTTGGATGCATAGTAGGCTCTGTGCAGGTGGTAAAATCTGGGCAGGAATACCAGAATGTCAATGATCAGGACTGGAACTTCCCAGTCTGCCCCTGCTTTGCTGATGTAGCCAGAAGGTGAGCCTATGATAATGAGAAAGTTACCAATTGAAAAACAGCACAGTGGCAAGTGCAGTGGCCTTATAGGGGATCTTAGGAGGGCTTTTCTTAAACTGAAGGTCAATGTAGCCATCATCTGTGCTGTTGAGCCTTGAGTATTTCACTTTACTAGTGGAGATTCCAGCCAGGTTGATGTGGGAGGGCATCATAACACACTGACACAGCTACAGTTGGAGTGCCATGCCAGGCTGCCAGTGGCAAGACTTTGCTCACAGTTGGCAGCAGAGGCACTCAAGACTGTGCCACCTAACTGCCACCCAGCTCACCCCAGCAAGCATCAGTGTCCTGGAAGTCTACTTCACCTCTTTTAGAATCTGTTTCCTTATCTGTGAAAGGGGACAATGCTGATACTACCTCAAGGATTTTGTGAGAGGTTGCAGAGATGATGTATGTAATGTTGCTCACAGTAATTGCTCAATAAATGGTAGATTTAAAATGCAAGGGCAGTGAAGTAGCCAGCAAGAAAGTGGTTGAAGTGATGCACCATGGCACCTACACTGGGTAGGGATTGAAGCCATGAGGTGATAATGAGCTGCAGAATGGGAGAAATCAAAGGATGGGAGATCTTGATGAGAATGAAAAATGTTTGGCTGTGAAATGAGTCCTTGATCGAAATTTTTTTAAAAAAAGAAAGAATGAGGAGTGGGTGTTCTGAGAACCAAGAAGTAACTGGACTAGGAGGTTGTAGCCAGAGATTAGGCTAGTAGAGTTCAGTAATTCTAAAGTGGAGCAGCTCCATGTCTATTGGGTGGTCTAGGAAACTAATGACTAGTAATGACTTAGAAAGTGGCATGTGGTCAGAGGTTGCTGAAGTAGAGGAGATCAAAGGGCAGTGAAGCTAACATGTTGGATGAGTCATCCACAGACATTGATGTTGCTTACATGATGGCAGGGATTGAAATGGAGAGGAAAGTGGAGCCAGTGCCAAAGCCAAGGTTCATCCTAATTAATGGAAGGCTGTTATTTATTTCACAAATATTTACTGAGCCTTTACTAGATGTCAGGATGTAACAAGACAGACAAGAATGATGCTGTCATGGAGTTTACAGTCGAATAGGAGTAATAAGAGACATTAATAATCCTACCTATAAATAGAAAGCTGTAAACTGTGATAAGAGCTATGAATGGGCCAGGCGCAGTGGCTCACGTCTGTAATCCCAAAACTTTGGGAGCCTGAGGCAGATGTATCACAAGGTCAGGAGTTTGAGACCAGCCTGGCCAAGATCGTGAAACTCTATCTCTACTAAAAATACAAAAATTACCTGGGCGTGGTGGCATGTGCCTATAATCCTAGCTACTCGGGAGGCTGAGGCAAGAGAATCGCTTGAATCCACAAGGCGGAGGTTGCTGTGAGCCGAGATTGCGCCATTGCACTCCAGCCTGGGCAACAAGAGTAAAACTTTATCAAAAAAAAAAAAAAAAAGCTATGAATGAAAAATAAGTGTTCTGTAAGTGTTATAACAGGGTTAGTTTCCAGACTAACCCTGTCTGGAAAGTTAGGGGAGGCTTCCCTGAAGAAGTGATGAGGACTGAAAGATAAATTAGGGTAGATGGAGGTGGATGGTGGGTAGGTGGAAGACGTGTTCCAGGTAGAGGAAACAGCATGTGCAAAGACCTGAAACTAGAATATGTATAGTAATTTGAAGAACTGAAAGATATCTCCTATGACTAGAGCATATTTAGAATTACTCTAGCCATAGGAGAGTAATATGAGCTGAGGCTGGGTGGCAGGCTCCTTAAGGATTTGGGCTTTATACTGTGAGCATTGGTAATATTTAGATGACATGATAACCAGGCCAGGCACGATGGCTGGCACCAGTAATCCTAGCATTTTGGAAGCTCAAAGTTGGTGGATCACTTAAGCCCAGGAGTTTGAGATCAGCCTGGGCAACCTGGACAAACTCCATTTTTACAAAAAATATAAAAAATTAGCCAGGCATGGTGGCGCATGCCTGTGGTTCCAGCTACTGGGGAAACTGAGGTGGGAGGATCACCTGAGCCTGGGGAAGTTGAGGCTGCAGTGAGCTGTGATCATGCCACTGCATTCCAGCCTGGGTGACAGAGGAGACCCCGTCTCAAAGAAAAAAGTCAAACACATAAGCATATAGGATAAATTGTGAAAGGCCAGTTTATGTGTACGTTAGTATAGGGGAGCATGTGTGTATGTGTGTGTGTATACATAAAATACATAATATGTAAATGCATATAATAGATGTATGCATATATAATATATAAAATGATATATACCATTTCATCACTTTAAAGAATGCTAAATGTACAATGGTTATATTTCAGTGTCCATACATAGACATCCAACTCATTCTTTTCTTTAAAAAAAATTTATTACTAATACAAATAGAGATAGGGTGTCACCATTTTGCCCAGGCTAATCTCAAACTCCTGGACTCAACCAATCCTCCCACCTCGGGCTCCCAAAGTGCTGGGATTACAGGTGTGAGCCACCAAGCCCGGCCCAACTCATTCTTAAGAGTTGCACAGTATTCCATGTTATCGATGTGTGATGACTTATTTAACTATTGCCCTATTGATAGGCATTTAAGTTGTCTCTAATTATAAATTATTTTGCAGTGTACACTGTTCACAATAGCAAAGACATGGAATCAGCCTAAATGCCCGTCAATGATAGACTGGATAAAGAAAATGTGATACATATACATGATGGAATGCTATGCAGCCAAAAAAAAAAAAGAAAAGAATGAGATCATGTCCTTTGTAGGAACATGACGCAGCTGGAGGTCATTATCCTTAGCAAATTAATGCAGGAACAGAAAAACAAATACCGCATGTTCACACTTAAATGTGGGAGCTAAATAATGAAAACCAATGGGCAGAAAGAAGGGAGCAAGAGACAATGGGGACTACCTGAAGGAGGAGGGTAGGAAGAGGGAGAGGATTAGGAAAAATACTATCAGATACTATGCTTAGTACCTGGATAACAAAATAATCTAAACCAAACCCCTGTGACATGAGCTTACCTATATAACAAACCTGTACTGCACATATACCCCAAACCTAAAATAAAAGTTTAACAAAATTGCAATATGCCATTCTATAACTTTTTTCTCTAATATTATGCTTCAAATTTTATTTTTAAAATTATAGGAATACACAAGGAATTACATGAGGAATATAAGAATATATTATTATAAAAATTGTAAAAATGTAGAAAAGTAACAATGAGAGTAAATGCTTATATAGGCCTTACTGTGCCCAACACCACTCTAAATTCTTTAAAGAGATTAGCACGTTTACTCTTTACAACAATCCATGAAATAGGTACTGTTATTTTTTTCCATTTTACAGATAGAGACACTGAGGGCACAAAGAGGTCATGTAACTTGCATGTGGTCATACAGCTAATTATTGTTGGAGCTGGGCTCTTAGTCACCTGATTGTTTTCCTTCACCTCCACCCAGTTGAATGCCTTACCTCAAATGTGACAACTATTCTTTGTTTCATTTGCAATTTTATCTACCTATATAAAACACATGCAAAATATTTATGTTTTTGGTGCGTTGGTTTTCTTTTTATGTAATAGGTTAATACTGTGTTATCTTGCAACTAGCTTTTTCCACTCAACCATGTGTCTTTGACTTTTTTCATGCCTTTATTTTTAAATTAATAATATATAAGCATATTTTCGTGGTAAAAGATCAAAATAATACACAGGTATAGAAAGAGTAAATCTTGAAACTTGCCTTTCCTGACTGCTCTCTGACATGTCACCAAAAATAAAAAACCCAAAAAACCCCCAATAAACAGCCAACTGTCCATAGTTTGGTGAGTGTCCTTACAGTCTTCTTTCCATGCATTCTATGTGAATAAATAAGTATTTATATACATATTTACATAACATGATTCATTCATAATGTTATACGGCCTTTTAATTTCTTATTTATTGATTTAATTACACATGATACATGAATACATTTTTCTTTTGAAAGATTAGAGCACTACACGGAAGCTGAACACTTCCTTTGATCATCATTGATTTCCTCTCTACCTCCTCTGTCTCTACTCACTATTTGACTCTTCTCCTGCATCTTTTTTTTAAAATTATACTTTAAGTTCTAGGGTACATGTGCACAATGTGCAGTTTGTTACATCGGTATACATGTGCCGTGTTGGTTTGCTGCACCCATTAACTCGTCATTGACATTAGGTATTTCTCCTAATGCTATCCCTCCTCCTGCCCCCCATCCCATGACAGGCCCCTGTGTGTGATGTTCCCCGCCCTATGTCCAAGTGTTCTCATTGTTCAATTCCCACCTATGAGTGAGAACATGTGGTGGTTAGTTTTCTGTCCTTGTGATAGTTTGCTCAGAATGATGGTTTCCAGCTGCATCCATGTCCCTGCAAAGGACATGAACTCATCCTTTTTATGGCTGCATAGTATTCCATGGTATATATGTGCCACATTTTCTTAACCCAGTCTATCATTGATGGACATTTGAGTTGGTTCCAAGTATTTGCTATGGTGAATAGTGCCGCAATAAACGTGTGCATGTGTCTTTATAGTAGCATGATTTTAGTCCTTTGGGTATATACCCAGTAATGGGATCGCTGGATCAAATGGTATTTCTAGTTCTAGATCCTTGAGGAATCGCCACACTGTCTTCCACAATAGTTGAACTAGTTTACACTCCCACCAACAGTGTAAAAGCATTCCTATTTCTCCACATCCTCTCCAGCACCTGTTGTTTCCTGACTTTTTAATGATTGCCATTCTAACTGGTGTGAGATGGTATCTCATTGTGGTTTTGATTTGCATTTCTCTGATGACCAGTGATGATGAGCATTTTTTCATGTGTCTGTTGGCTACATAAATGTCTTCTTTTGAGAAGTGTCTGTTCATATCCTTTGCCCACTTTTTCATGGGATTGTTTTTTTCTTGTAAATTTGTTTAAGTTCTTTGTAGATTCTGGACATTAGCCCATTGTCAGATGGGTAGATTGCAAAACTTTACTGCCATTCTGTTGGTTGCCTGCTCACTCTGATGGTAGTTTATTTTACTGTGCAGAAGCTCTTTAGTTTAATTAGATTCCAGTTGTCTATTTTGGCTTTTGTTGCCATTGCTTCTGGTGTTTTAGTCATGAAGTTCTTGCCCATGCCTATGTCCTGAATGGTATTGCTAGGTTTTCTTCTAGAGTTTTTATGGTTTTAGGTCTAACATTAATGTGTCTAATACATCTTGAATTCATTTTTGTATAAGGTGTAAGGAAAAGATCCAGTTTCAGCTTTCTGCATATGGCTAGCCAGTTTTCCCAGCACCATTTATTAAATAGGGGATCCTTTCCCCATATCTTGTTTTTCTCAGGTTTGTCAAAGATCAGATGGTTGTAGATGTGTGGTGTTATTTCTGAGGCCTCTGTTCTGTTCCATTGGTCTATCTCTCTGTTTTGGTACCAGTACCATGCTGTTTTGGTTACTGTAGCCTTGTAGTATAGTTTGAAGTCAGGTAGCGAGATGCCTCCAGCTTTGTTCTTTTTGCTTAGGATTGTCTTGGCAATGCAGGCTCTTTTTTGGTTCCATATGAAATTTGAAGTAGTTTTTTCCAATTCTGTGAAGAAAGTCATTTGTAGCTTGATGGGGATGGCATTGAATCTATAAATTACCTCGGGCAGTGAGGCCATTTTCATGATATTGATTCTTCCTATCCATGAGCATGAAATGTTCTTCCATTTGTTTGTGTCCTCTTTTATTTTGTCGAGCAGTGGTTTGTAGTTCTCCTTGAAGAGCTACTTCACTTACCTTGTGAATTGGATTCCTAGGTATTTTATTCTCATTGTAGCAAATGTGAATGGGAGTTCACTCATGATTTGGCTGTTTGTCTGTTCTTGGTGTATAGGAATGCTTGTGATTTTTGCACATTAATTTTGTATCCTGAGACTTTGCTGAAGTTGCTTATCAGCTTAAGGAGGTTTTGGGCTGAGACGATGGGGTTTTCTAAATATACAATCATGTCATCTGCAAACAGGGACAATTTGACTTCCTCTTTTCCTAATTGAATGCCCTTTATCTCTTTCTCTTACTTGATTGCCCTGGCCAGAACTTCCAACACTATGTTGAATAGGAGTGGTGAGAGAGGGCATCCCTGTCTTGTGCCAGTTTTCAAAGGGGCTGCTTCCAGCTTTTGCCCATTCAGTATGATATTGGCTATGGGTTTGTCATAAATAGCTCTTATTATTTTGAGATACGGTCCATCAACACCTAGTTTATTGAGAGTTTTTAGCATGAAGGGCTGTTGAATTTTGTTGAAGGCCTTTCCTGCATCTATTGAGATAATAATGTGGCTTTTGTCATTGGTTCTGTGTATGTGATGGATTACATATATTGATTTGCGTATGTTGAACCAGCCTTGCATCCCAGGGATGAAGCCCACTTGATCATGGTGGATAAGCTTTTTGATGTGCTGCTGTATTCGGTTTGCCAGTATTTTATTGAGGATTTTCACATCAATGTTCATTAGGGATATTGGTCTAAAATTCTCTTTTTTTTGTTGTATCTCTGCCAGGCTTTGGTATCAGGATGATGCTGGCCTCATAAAATGAGTTAGGGAGGATTCCCTCTTTTTCTATTGATTGGAATAGTTTCCTCTTTGTACCTCTGGTAGAATTCAGCTGTGAATCCGTTTGGTCCTGGACTTTTTTTGGTTGATAGGCTATTCATTATTGCCTCAATTTCAGAGCCTGTTATTGGTCTGTTCAGAGATTCAACTTCTTCCTGGTTTAGTCTTGGGAGGGTGTATGAGTCCAAGAATTTATCCATTTCTTCTAGATTTTTATTTTCTAGTTTATTTGCATAGAGGTGTTGGTAGTATTCTCTGATGGTAGTTTGTATTTCTGTGGGATCGGTGGTGATATCCCCTTTATCATTTTTTATTGTGTCTATTTGATTCTTCTCTCTTTTCTTCGTTATTAGTCTTGCTAGCAGTCTATCAATTTTGTTGATCTTTTCAAAAAACCAGCTCCTGGATTCATTGATTTTTTTGAAGGGTTTTTTTGTTTCTGTATCTCATTCAGTTCTGCTCTGATCGTAGTTATTTCTTGCCTTCTGTTGGCTTTTGAATTTGTTTGCTCTTGCTTCTCTAGTTCTTTTAATTGTGATGTTAGGGTGTCGATCTTAGATCTTTCCTGCTTTCTTTTGTGGGCATTTAATGATATAAATTTCCCTCTACACACTGCTTTAAATGTGTCCCAGAGATTCTGGTATGTTGTCTCATTGTTCTCATTGGTTTCAAATAACATCTTTATTTCTGCCTTCGTTTCCTTATTTACCCAGTAGTCATTCAGGAGCAGGTTATTCAGTTTCCATGTAGTTGTGCGGTTTTGAGTGAGTTTCTTAATCCTGAGCTCTAATTTGATTGCACTGTGGTCTGAGAGACAGTTTGTTGTGATTTCTGTTCTTTTACATTTGCTGAGGAGTACTTTACTTCCAGCTATGTGGTCAATTTTGGAATAAGTGCAGTGTGGTGCTGAGAAGAATGTATATTCTGTTGATTTGGGGTGGAGAGTTCTGTAGATGTCTATTAGCTCTCCTTGGTGCTGAGCTGAGTTCAAGTCTTATATATCCTTGTTTAACTTCTGTCTCATTGATCTGTCTAATATTGACAGTGGGGTGTTAAAGTCTCCCATTATTATTGTGTGGGAGTCTAAGTCTCTTTGTAGGTCTCTAAGGACTTGCTTTATGAACCTGGGTGCTCCTGTATTGGGTGCATATATATTTAGGATAGTTAGCTCTTCTTGTTGAATTGATCCCTTTACCATTATATAACGGCCTTCTTTGTCTCTTTTGACCTCTGTTGGTTTAAAGTCTGTTTCATCAGAGAGTAGGATTGCAACCCCTACTTTTTTTTGTTTTCCATTTGCTTGGTAGATCTTCCTCCATCCCTTTATTTTGAGCCTATGTGTTTCTCTGCATGTGAGATGGTCTCCTGAATACAGCATACTGATGGGTCTTGAAGCCTTATCCAGTTTGGCAGTCTGTGTATTTTAATTGGGGCATTCAGCCCATTTATATTTAGGGTTAATATTGTTATGTATGAATTTGATCCTGTCATTATGATGTTTCCTGGTTATTTTGCCCATTAGTTGATGCAGTTTCTTCCTAGTGTCAATGGTCTTTGCAATTTGGAATGTTTTTGCAGTGGCTGATACTGGTTGTTCCTTTCCATGCTTAGTGCTTCCTTCAGGAGGTCTTGTAAGACAGGCCTGGTGGTGACAGAATCTCTCAGCATTTGCTTGTCTGTGAAGGATTTTACTTCTCCTTCACTTACAAAGCTTAGTTTGGCTGGATATGAAATTCTGAGTTGAAAATTATTTAAGAATGTTGAATATTGGCCCCGACTCTCTTCTGGCTTGTAGAGTTTCTGCCAAGAGATCTGCTGTTAGTCTGATGGGCTTCCCTTTGTGGGTAACCCGAGCTTTCTCTCTGGCTGCCCTTAACATTTCATTTCAACCTTGGTGAAACTGACAGTTATGTGTCTTGGGGTTGCTCTTCTCAGGGAGTATCTTTGTGGTGTTCTCTGTGTTTCTTGAATTTGAATGTTGGCCTGCCTTGCTAGGTTGGGGCAACTCTCCCGGATAATTAATATCCTGAAGAGTGTTTTCCAACTTGGTTCCATTCTTCCTGTCACTTTCAGGTACACCAATCAAACGTAGATTTGGTCTTTTCACGTAGTCTCATATTTCTTGGAGGGCTTTGTTTGTTTCTTTTTACTCTTTTTTTCTCTAAACTTCTCTTCTTGCTTTATTTCAATAATTTGATCTTCAATGACTGATACCCTTTCTTCCACTTGATTTAATCAGCTGTTGAAGCTTGTGCCTGCATCACGTAGTTCTTGTGCCATGGTTTTCAGCTCCATCAGGTCATTTAAGGTCTTCTCTGCACTGTTTATTCTAGTTAGCCATTCATCTAATCTTTTTTCAAGGTTTTTAGCCTCCTTGCAATGGGTTCAAACATCCTCCTTTAGCTCAGAGAAGTTTGTTATTACCGACCTTCCGAAGCCTACTTCTGTCAGCTCGTCAAAGTCATTCGCCGTCCAGCTTTGTTCCATTGCTGGCGAGGAGCTGTGATCCTTTGGAGGAGAAGAGGTGCTCTGGTTTTTAGAATTTTCAGCTTTCCTGCTCTGGTTTCTCCCCATCTTTGTGGTTTTATCTACCTTTGCTCTTTGATGATGGTGACCTACAGATGGGGTTTTGGTGTGGATGTCCTTTTTGTTGATGTTGATGCTGTTCCTTTCTGTTTATTAGTTTTCCTTCTAACAGTCAGGTCCTTCAGCTGCAGGTCTGTTGGAGTTTGCTGGAGGTCCACTCCAGGCCCTGTTTTCCTGGGTATCACAAGTGGAGGCTGCAGAACAGCAAATATTGCTGCCTAATCCTTCCTCTGGAAGCTTCACCCCAGAGGGGCACCTGCCTGTATGAGGTGTCAGTCATCCCCTACTGGGAGGTGTCTGCCCGTTAGGCTACATGGGGGTCAGGGACCCACTTGAGGAGGCAGTCTGTCTTTTCTCAGAGCTCAAACACCATGCTGGGGGAACCACTGCTCTCTTCAGAACTGTCAGACAGGGACGTTTAAGTCTGCAGGAGTTTCTGCTGCTTTTTGTTCAGCTATGCCCTGCCCCCAGAGGTGGGGTCTACAGAGGCAGCAGGCCTTGCAGAGCTGCAGTGGGCTGCGTCCAGTTTGAGCTTCCCCAGCCGTTTTGTTTACCTACTCAAGCCTCAGCAGTGGTGGATGCCCCTCCCCCTGCCAGGCTGCTGCCTCGCCAGTCAATCTCAGACTGCTGTGCTAGCAGTGAGCAAGGCTCTATGGGCATGGGACCCACTGAGCCAGGTGCAGGATATAATCTCCTGGTGTGCCGTTTGCTAAGACCATTGGTGAAGCATAGAATTTGGGTGGGAGTGTCCTGATTTTCCAGGTACAGTGTGTCACGGCTTCCCTTGGCTAGGAAAGGGAAATCTCCCCACCTCTTGTGCTTCCTGGGTGAGGCGATACCCTGCCCTGCTTTGGCTCACCCTCTATGGGCTGCACGCACTGTCCAGCCAGTCCCAATGAGATGAACCAGGTACCTCAGTTGGAAATGCAGAAATCACCTTCTGCGTTGATCACGCTGGGAGCTGCAGACTGGAGCTGTTCCTATTCAGCCATCTTGGAATGGAATCTCTCTTGCATCTTTTTAAAATTCATTCACAAGCATTTACAAACACGTCTGCATGTGTAGGGAATATATAATATTATTTAGTGGCCTTAAAAATATGAATTGTGTTATGCTATATGTATTGTTTTGCTGTTTGCTACTTTCACCCAACATAATGTCTGACAGCTTTTCATGTTAATACATATAAATCTACCATTTTCTTGGTTGCATAGTATTCTACTATGAATACTAGGATAAATACTAGGATATTCTACTAGAATAAATAGACTATAATTTGTGTAGCCATTTCCCCACTGACATGGTTATTTCTAAATTTTTGCCAGTGTAAAACCTGCTGTAATGAATATCTTACATGCCTCTTTCTTTTCTCCACTGACTTTTAAATACTACTTTTAATCAATATTAGATTCTTATGAATACTTGGGTTTGTTTCAGGATTCTCTATTTGATTCTGTTGATCCATTTATTTATACCTGTATCCACACCTTTCATTTTTATATTTTTATAATATGTTTTCATTTTTATATTCACTTTTCATTTTTATATTTTTGTAATACTTTTCATTTTTATATTTTTATAATATGTTTGTTATCTGGCATTGAAAGAGCCTCCTTTCATTTTTGTGGTTATTTTTACATATTTACTATTTCAATGAATTTTAAATGCAGATTATCACACCCATGTGGATCTTATTAGCATTTTTATTTGGTATTGCACTGAGTTTACAGGTTTAACCAGGGAGAGTTAGCATCTTTACATGAATGAGTCTTTATATAAATAAACATGGTATGACTTTCCATTTATCCAAATTTTTAAGTCCTTTAGTAATACTTCGTACTTCTCTCTGTAAATATTTTGAACATATCTTGTTTGCTTTATTTCTAGATAACTTCATTTTTGTTGCTACCGTGAATAGAACTTTTTCTTTCATTTTGTAATTACTATAGGAGTATAAGAAAGCTATTGGTTTTTGTATGTTGTCTTGTGCCAGCAACTTTACTAATAAATTCTCTTTTCTTTCTAATAGATTTTTTGTTGATTCTATTGGATTTTCTTGGTAGGAAAACAGATGATTACAAATACTGATAGTTTTTGTCTCTTTGTCTTTAGCCTGTATACCATGTGTGCTTTTTGTGTTTTAATGCATTGGCTAGGACCTCCGATTTAAATTTGAATCATAGCAATATCAAATATCTTTATTTTATCCTTCCATTTAATGGGAATGCTTCTAAAATGTCATCAAGTATTAGGTTTGCTGTGGGTGTCTGGCAGTTACCCTTTATTAAGTCAAATAAACTCTGTTGAATTTCTGCCTTTTCGAGGCTTTTTAAAAACAAGAATGATCATGCCTGTAATCCTAGCAATTTGGGAGGCTAAGTAGAGTAGATCACTTGAGTGCAGGAGTTTGAGACATAGCAAAACCTCGTCCCTACAAAATAATAATAAAAACAAATTAGCGAGGTGTGGTGGCATGTGCCTGTACAGAATCCAAGATACTTGGTGAGGGCTGAGATAGTAGGATTGCTTGAGCCTGGGATGGTTGAGACTTCAGTGAGCTGTGACTGCACCATTGTACTCCAGCCTGGGCGACAGAGCGAGACCATGTCTCAAAACAACAACAACAACAAAAACAAAAACAAAAACAAAAACAAAAAAACCAAAAACTAAAACCAAAAACAAGAATGGATGAAAAAGGAAAGCTTTATCCATTGTTTTTTCACCTGCAAGTTGGACATATAGTTTTCTCCCTTTACATTATTAATGCATAAAATTGCATTGATAGCTTTAACAATTTTTTATTAAAATTTCCAAATGTACATAACAGTAGAATGTACAATAAAACCCCCTACATACTCATAACTCAGCTTCAGTAGCCATCAACATTTTGCCATACTTGTTTCAACTATGCTGTTCCCCTCTTTTATGCTGGAATATTTTAGGCTAATCAGGAATATCATATAATTTCACTCCTCAATATTTCAGTATGCATAGCAAAAGAATTATAGCAAAAAGAACATCTTCTCATATAGTCACAATGCCATTTTCACACTAATACTTGGTGAATAATCTGATTTTTCTAATTGTCTGAAAATGTTTTTGCCATTGAGGTTTGTTGGAATCCAGATCCAATTGAGGTCACCTTATTGTAATATGTTACATCTCTTAAGTTTCTTTAAAAAATTTTAAAAGCTAAAACCAAACAGTACCTCCTCTCTTTTATCATAATGACATTGGCTTGTTGAAGACACTTGGCATTTGTCCTCTAGACTGTCCCATATTCTGGATTTGACTGATTACTTCCTTGAGGTGTTACTTTACTTGTTTCTGTATTGCCTGTTGTTTCTTGTAAACTGGAATGTAAAGCTAAAGACTTGATTAGACTGGGTGGTGTGGCTCATACCTGTAATCTCAGCACTTTGGGAGGTACTTTGGGAGGTGGGCGGATCGCTTGAGCCCAGGAGTTCAAGATCAGCCTGGACAATATGGTGAAAAGTCGTCTTTAAAAAAATGCAAAAATGAGCTGCTGTGGTGGCCCACGCCTGTAGTCCCAGCTACTTGGGAGGCTGAGGTAGAAGAATCACGTGAGCCTGGGGAGGTCAAGGCTGCAGTGGGCAGTGATCATGCTACTGCAGTCCAGCCTGGTCAACAAAAAAAGAATAAAAAGACTTGATTAGATTCAGGTTTTTAAAATTATTATACTTCCTTTTATGTAATTTGCAGTTGTCTCACTTTTAGTAATACTAAAAATGGATTGAGGTGGTGATAGTCTGATCCCTTCATTGTAAAGTTCTCCATCATCCTTTCACCTTTTGCATTGCTTTACCATTTATTTGATAATTGTTATTCAAATCAATTATTTCATTAGGGATTTCAAAGTAATGATTTTCTAATTCTATCATTCTTTCAGTATTCATCAGCTAGAATTCCTCTGTAAGAAGAACTATCCTTCATCTACTAGGGTTATTTGGTAAGCCTAAAACACAGTTTCTATGGGAAAGACACAGTAAATTCTTAACTCTTTCCCTTTAATTGCCAGTTTTCTAAGTAAGGAGTTAGTGCCCTGTTCCACGTGGACAAATCTTTAAATGTTAAACCTTCCCTGCAGTCCTAGGATTAGCCTATTGGGGCACAATGTATCTTTTTAAATCTACTGCAGGATTTGAGTGACTAGTATTTTATTTGGCATTTTAAAAATCTGTGTTATAAATGAGATTGCCTATAGCGTTGATCCTCAGTTGGGCAAAACTACCCCTCAAGAAGGCATTTGGAAATATCTGGAGGTGCTTTTGGTTGTCAGTTTATTGAGTGTGTGAGTTGGGGGAGTCCTACTATAATTGAGGAAATGGTGACTAGGGATGCTAAATGAAGAACGGTCTCAAGAAAAATGCTATTAGCACTCCTGTGAAAAATGCTGGCCTGTAGTTCTCTTGTGCTTGTTCAATTTTTGTATCAAGGTTATATGCTTTTATATCAAGGTTCATATGTGAGGTGGGCTATTATTTTCTTTCCCTTACTTGTCAGTTTTGGTATCAAGATTATACCAGCCTTATAGCTGTGTGGTGTCATTTACCATTTTTTTAATATGGAAAAAATGTTTGGAAAGTTTCATTATTCTGTTCCTAGACGGCTTTGTCAAACACCCACAAAATTTCTGGAAATGGTGACTTTTAAGGTAGATTATTGATTATCATTATACATTCTTCAGTGATTAACAGGTTTATGTAAGCCTTCTATTTCATAGGACAATTCTTGGACTAATTTTCCTAGAAATTATCCATTTCACCCAGATTTTCAAAATTATTGGTGTAAAAGTTATACGGTATTCTTAAAATAATTTTTTAATATAGTCTCTTTCTGTAGTTTGGTCCCCTTTCATTTTTTTTGAGATTATGTGTTGTATTTATTTTAAATAGATTCTGGCACAAACTTTTGTAGTAGCGGAATAGAAAGTGAAACACTTAGAAGACATATCTGGCAATCAAATTGATAATGATACCAGTTCATATTTTTCACTGATCTTTTCTGCATTTCCATTAATTCTTTTTAAAATAAAATTTACTTTAAGTTCTGGGGTACATGTGCAGAACATACAGGTTTGTTACATAGGTATACATGTGCCATGGTGGTTTGCTGCACCTATCAACCTGTCATCTAGGTTTTAAGCCCCACATACATTAGGTATTTGTCCTAATGCTCTCCCTCCCCTTCTCCCAACCCTTGCCAGGCCCTGGTGTGTGATGTTCCCCTCCCTGTGTCCATGTGTTCTCATTGTTCAACTCCCACTATGAGTGAGAACGTGCAGTGTTTGGTTTTCTGTTCCTGTGTTTGTTTGCTGAGAATGATGGTTTCCAGCTTCATCCATGTCCCTGCAAAGGACATGAACTCATTCTTTTTATAGCTGTATAGTATTCCATGGTGTATATGTGCCACATTTTCTTTATCCAGTCTATCATTGATGGGCATTGGAGTTGGTTCCAAGTCTTTGCTGTTGTAAATAGTGCTGCAATAAATATATGTGTGCATGCGTCTTTATAGTAGAATGATTTATAATCCTTTGGGTATATATCCAGTAATGGGATTGCTGAGTCAAGGGGTATTTCTGATTCTAGATCCTTGAGGAATCGTCACACTGTCTTCCACAATGATCGAACTAATTTACACTCCCACCAACTGTGTAAAAGTGTTCCTATTTCTCCACAACCTCTCTAGCATCTGTTGTTTCTGACTTTTTAATGATCGCCGTTCTAACTGGCATGAGATGGTATCTTATTGTGGTTTTGATTTGCATTTCTCTGATGACCAGTGATGATGAGCATTTTTTCATGTTTGTTGGCTGTATAAATGCCTTCTTTTGAGAAGTGTCTGTTCATATCCTTTGCCCACTTTTTGATGGGGTTGGTTGTTTTTTTCTTGTAAATTTGTTTAAATTCCTTGTAGATTCTGGATATTAGATCTTTGTCAGATGGATAGGTTGCAAAAATGTTCTCCCATTCTATAGGTTGCCTGTTCACTCTGATGATAGTTTCTTTTGCTGCGCAGAAGCTCTTTAGTTTTATTAGATCCCATTTGTCAATTTTGGCTTTTGTTGCCATTGCTTTTGGTGTTTTAGTCATGAAGTCTTTGCCCATGCCTATGTCCTGAATAGTATTGCCTAGGTTTTCTTCTAGTGTTTATATGGTTTTTGGCTTTACATTTAAGTCTTTAATCCATCTTGAGTTTATTTTTGTATAAGGTGTAAGGAAGGGGTCCAGTTTCAGCTTTCTACATATGGCTGGCCAGTTTTCCCAGCACCATTTATTAAATAGGGAATCCTTTCCCCATTGCTTGTTTTTATCAGGTTTGTTGAAGATCAGATGATTGCAGATGTGTAGTCTTACTTCTTAAGTCTCTATTCTGTTCCATTGGTCTACATATCTGTTTTGGTACCAGTACCATGCTGCTTTGGTTACTGTAGCCCTGTAGCATAGTTTGAAGTTGTGTAGTGTGATGCCTCCAGCTTTGTTCTTTCTGCTTAGGATTGTCTTGGCTATTCCGGCTCCTTTTTTTTGTTCCATGTGAAATTTAAAGTAGTTTTTTTCTAATTCTGTGAAGAAAATAAATGGTAGCTTGATGGGAATAACATTGAATCTATAAATTACTTTGGGCAACATGGCTGTTTTCATAATATTGATTTTTCCTATCCATGAGCATGGAATATTTTTCCATTTGTTTGTGTCCTCTCTTATTTTCTTGAGCAGTGGTTTTTAGTTCTCCTTGAAGAGGTCCTTCACGTTTGTATTTCTAAGTGTTTTATTCTCTTTTTAGCAATTGTGAATGGGAGTTCACTCATGATTTGACTCTCTGCTCGTCTATTATTGGTGTATAGGAATGCCTGTGATTTTTGTACATTGATTTTGTATTCTGAGACTTTGCTGAAGTTGCTTATCAGCTTAAGGAGTTTTTGGGCTGAGACAATGGGGTTTTCTAAATATACGGTCATGTCATCTGCAAACAGAGAAAATTTGACTTTCTCTCTTCCTATTTGAGTACCCTTTATTTCTTTCTCTTGCCTGATTGCCCTGGTCAGAACTTCCAGCACTATGTTGAATAGGAGTGGTGAGAGAGGGCATGCTTGTCTTGTGCCTGTTTTCAAAGGGACTGCTTCCAGCTTTTGCCCATTCAATATGATATTGGCTATGGGTTTGTCATAAATAGCTCTTATTATTTTTAAGGTATGTTCCATCAATACCTAGTTTATTGAGAGTTTTTAGCATGAGGGAATGTTGAATTTTTATTAAAGGCCTTTTCTGCATCTGTTGAGATAATTGTGGCTTTTGTCATTGGTTCTATTTATGTGATGGGTTACGTTTATTGATTTGCATATGTTGAACCAGCCTTGCATCCCAGGGATGAAGCCGACTTGATCATGGTGGATGAGCTTCATAATATGCTACTGGATTCAGTTTGCCAGTATTTTATTGAGGATTTTTGCATCGATCTTCATCAGGGATATTGGCCCGAAATTTTCTCTTTTTTGTTCTATCTCTGCCAGGTTTTGGTATTAGGATGATGTTGGCCTCATAAAATGAGTTAGGGAGAAGTCTCTCTTTTTCCATTGTTTGGAATAGTTTCAGAAAGAATGGTACCAGCTCCTCTTTGTACCTCTGGTAGAATTAGGCTGTGAATCTGTCTGGTCCTGGTTTTCTTTTCGTTGGTAGGCTATTAATTACTGCCTCAATTTCAGAACTTGTTATTGGTCTATTCGGGGATTCGACTTCTTCTCGATTCAGTCTTGGGAGGGTGTATATGTCCAGGAATTTATACATTTCTTCTAGATTTTCTAGTTGATTTGTGTAGAGGTGTTTATAGTATTCTCTGATGGTAGTTTGTATTTCTGTGGGATCAGTGGTGATATCCTCTTTATCATTTTTTATTGTGTCTATTTGATTCTTCTGTTTTCTTCTTTATTAGTCTGGCTAGTGGTCAATCTATTGTGTTAATCTTTTAAAAAAACCAGCTCCTGGATTCATTGATATTTTGAAGGGTTTTTCGTGTCTCTATCTCCTTCTGTTCTGCTCTGATCTTAGTTATTTCTTGTCTTTTGCTAGTTTTTGAATTTGTTTGCTCTTGCTCCTCTAGTTTTTGTTCTTTTCTTTTCTTTTTTTTTTTTTTTTTTTTGAGATGGAGTCTCACTTTGTCACCCAGGCTGGAGTGCAGTGGCACGATCTCGGCTCACTGAAAGCTCCGCCTCCTGGGCTCACGCCATTCTCCTGCCTCAGCCTCCTGAGTAGCTGGGACTACAGGTGCCCACCACCACACCTGGCTAATTTTTTTGTATTTTCAATAGAGACGGGGTTTCACTGTGTTAGCAAGGATGGTCTCGATCTCCTGACCTCGTGATCTGCCCACCTTGGCCTCCCAAAGTGCTGGGATTACAGGCATGAGCCACCATGCCTGGCCACTTCTTTAGTTCTTTTATTGTGATGTTCGGGTGTCAAATTCAGATCTTTCCAGCTTTCTAATGTGGGCATTTAGTACTATAAAATTCCCTCTTAACACAGCTTTAGTGATGTCCCAGAGATTCTGGTATGTTGTGTCTTTGTTCTCATTGGTTTCAAAGAACTTCTTTATTTCTGCCTTAATTTCGTTATTTACCCAGTATTCATTCAGGAGCAGGTTGTTCAGTTTCCATTAGTTATGTGATTTTGAATGAGTTTCTTCATCCTGAGTTCTAATTTGATTGCACTGTGGTCTGAGAGGCTGTTTGTTATGATTTCTGTTCTTTTGTATTTGCTGAGAAGTGTTTTACTTCCAATTATATGGTTGATTTAGAATAAGTGCTATGTGGTGCTGAGAAGAATGTATATTCTGTCTATTTGGGGTGGAGAGTTCTGTAGATGTCTATTAGGTCAGTTGTTCTAGAGCTGAGTTTAAGTCCTGAATATCCTTGTTAATTTTGTGTCTCATTGATCTGTCTAATATTGACAGTGGGGAGTTAAAAATCTCCCACTATTATTGTGTGGGAGTCTAAGTTTCTTTGTAGTTCTCTAAGAACTTGTTTTATGAATCCAGGTGCTGCTGTATTGGGTGCATATATATTTAGGATAGTTAGCTCTTCTTGTTGAAGTGATCCCTTTACCATTATTTAATGCCCTTCTTTGTCTTTTTTGATCTTTGTTGGTTTAAAGTTTATTTTATCAGAGACTAGGATTGCAACTTCTGCTTTTATTTGCTTTCCATTTGCTTGGTAAATATTTCTCCAACCCTTTATTTTGAGCCTATATGTGTCTTTGCACGTGAGATGGGTCTCCTGAATACAGCACACCAATGGGTCTTGACTCTTTATCCAATTTGCCAGTCTGTTAGTCCATTTATATTTAAGGTTAATATTGTTATGTGTGAATTTGATCCTGTCATTATAATGCTAGCTATTTATTTTGCCTGTTAGTTGATGCAGTTTCTCCCTAGCATCAATGGTCTTTACAATTTGGTGTGTTTTTGCAGTGGCTAGTACCGGTTGTTCCTTTCCATGTTTAGTGCTTGCTTCAGGAGGTCTTGTAAGGCAGGCCTGGTGGTGACAAAATCTCTCAGCATTTGCTTGTCTGTAAAGGATTTTATTTCTCCTTCACTTATGAAGCTTAGTTTGGCTGGATATGAAATTCTGGGTTGAAAATTCTTTTCCTTAAGAGTGTTGAATATTGGCCCCCACTCTCTTCTGCCTTGTAGGGTTTCTGCAGAGAGATCAACTGTTAGTCTGATGGGCTTCCCTTTGTAGGTAACCTGACCTTTCTCTGTGGCTGCCCTTAACATTTTTTTCCTTCATTTCAACCTTGGGGAATCTGATGATTATGTGTCTGGGATTGCTCTTCTCGAGGAGTATCTTCATGATGTTCTCTGTGTTTCCTGAATTTGAATGTTGGCCTGTCTTGCTAGGTGGGGAAAGTTCTCCACCATCATATCCTGAAGTGTGTTTTCCAACTTGGTTCCGTTCTCCCCATCAGTTTCAGGGACCCCAATCAATCATAGGTTTGGTCTTTTCACATAGTCCCATATTTGTTGGAGGTTTTGTTTGTTCTATTTCATTCTTTTTTCTTTAATCTTGTCTTCACTCTTTATTTCAGTAAGTTGATCTTCAATTTCTGATATCTTCTCTTCTGCTTGATTGATTCAGCTATTGATACTTGGGTATGCTTCACAAAGTTCTCATGCTGTGTTTTTCAACTCCATCAGATCATTTATGTTCTTCTCGAAACTGGTTATTCTTGTTAGCAATTCCTGTAACCTTTTATCAAGGTTTTTAGCTTCTAACATTGGGTTAGAACATGCTCCTTATGCCCCACCTTCTGAAGCCTACTTCTGTCAGTTTATCAGTCTCATTCTCCATCTAGTTTTGTGCCCTTGCTGGAGAGGAGTTGCGATCATTTGGAGAAGTAGCATTCTGGTTTTTGGAATTTTCGCATTTTTCGCTGGTTTTTCCTTATCTTTGTGGATTTTTCTACTTTTGATCTTTGAGGTTGATAACCTTTGGATGGGGTTTTTGTGTGGGGGTCTTTTTTGTTGATGTTGATGCTTTTACTTTCTGTTTGTTAGTTTTTCTTCTAACAATCAGGCCTCTCTTCTGCAGGTCTGCTGCAGTTTGTGGGAGGTCCACCTCAGACCCTGTTCAACTGGGTATCACGAGTGGAGGCTGCAGAACAGCAGTATCACAAGTAGAGGCTGCAGAACAGCAAAGATTGCTGCCTCCTTCTTCCTCTGGAAGCTTTGTCCCAGAGGGACACAGGCCTGATGCCAGCCAGAGCTCTCCTGTATGAGGTGTCTGTTGACCCCTGTTGGGAGGTCTCTCCCAGTCAGGAGGCATGGGCATCAGGGACCCACTTCAGGAGGCAGTTCTGTCCCTTAGCAGAGCTTGAGCACTGTGCTGGGAGAATCCTCCTTGTCAGGATCAGCTGCTCTCTTCAGAGCCGGTAGGCAGAAAAGTTTAAGTCGGCTGAAACTGCGCCCACATCCACCCCTTCCCTCAGGTGCTCTGTCCCAGAGAAATACGAATTTTATCTATAAGCCCCTTACTGGGGCTGTTGCCTTTACTTTAGAGATGCTCTGCCCTTTGAGGAGGAATCTAGAGAAGCAGTCTGGCCACAGCCGCTTTGCCACGTTGTGGTGAATTCCGCCCAGCCCAAATCTCCCAGCCTCCTTAGCAGTGTCAGGGGAAAACCGAATAATAAAGCCTCAGTAATGGCAGACACCCCTCCTCCCACCAAGCTAGATCCTGGTTGACTTCAGACTGCTGTGCCAGCAGCGAGAATTTCAAGCCAGTGGTTCTTAGCTTGCTGGGCTCTATGGGAGTGGGACCTGCTGAGAGAGATCACCCTGGCTTCAGCCCTCTTTCCAGGGCAGTAAATGGTTCTGTCTCACTGAGGTTCCAGGTGCCACTGGGGTATGAAGAAAACTCCTGCAGCTAGCTTGGCGTCTGCCCAAACAGTCGCCCAGTTTTGTGCTTGAAACGCAGGGCCTGGTAGTGTAGGCGCATGAGGGAATCTGCTGATTTGCAGATTGCAAAAACCATGGGAAATAAACGTAGTATCCAGGCCGGGTAGCACAGTCCCTCATGGCTTCCCTTGGCTGGGGGAGGGAGGTCCCCCGGCTTCTTGCATTTCCTGGGTGAGGCAATACCCCACCATGCTTTTGCTCGCCCTCTGTGGGTTGCACCCACTGCCTAACCAGTCCCAGTGAGATGAACTGAGTACCTCAGTTGGAAATGCAGAAATCACCTGCCTTCTGCATTGGTCTCGCTGGTAGCTGCAGACTGGAGCTGTTCCTATTTGGCCATCTTGCCTGTACTCCAAAATTCCTTCTTGCTTGGGGGAGATTAGTCTTTGTTCCATTAAAGCATTTAATGTTAATAACATTTAATGTTAATTTGTGCCTTCTTTATTTTTGAAATCATACTTGACAAAAACTTTTGTATTCTATTAGTCTTTTCAAGTAAATATTATTTCTTGTTATTGATCCACTCCATGGTTCTATTATTGTTTGCTTTCTACTTCAGTAATTATTAATTTCATCTTAATTATTTTTATTTTTTACTTATTTTTCTTAATATTTAATTTTTGCAGGTACATAGTAGGTGTATATTTTTATCAGGCACATGAGATATTTTGATATGGGCATGCAATGCTTAATAATCACATCAGATTAAATAGGGTATTCATTACCTCAAGCATTTATCCTTTGTGTTATAAACAATCCAATTATACTCTTTTAGTTATCTTAAAAAGTATAATTAAATTATTATTGACTATAGTCAGCCTGTTGTGCTATCAAATACTAGATCTTATTCATTCTATCAATTTTTTTGTACCCATTACCCACCTTCACTTCCCAGACTCTGGTAACCATTCATCTACCCTCTATCTCCATGAGTTCGATTGTTTTAATTTTTAGATCCCACAGTAAATGAGAACATGTGATGTTTGTCTTTCTGTGCCTGGTTTATTTCATTTAGCATAATGACTTCCTGTTCCATGCATGTTGTTGCAAATGACAGGATCTCATTCCTTTTTCGTGGCGGAATAGGACTCCATTGTGATATGTACCACATTTTCTTTATCCATTCGTCAGCTGATGGACACTTAATGTTGCTTCCAAATCTTGGCTGTTGTGAACAGTGCTGCAATAAACATGAGAGTACAGATATCACTTTGATATACTGATTTCCTTTCTTTTGGGTATATACCAAGCAGTTGGATTGTTAGATCATATGGTAGCTCTATTTTTGGACTTTTAAGGAACCTCCAAACTGTTTTTGTTAGTGGTTCTAATTTACGTTCCCATCAACAGTGTACGAGGACTCCCTTTTCTCCACATCTTTTCCAGCTCTTGTTATTGCCTGTCTTTTGGATGGAAGTCATTTTAATGGAGGTGAGATGATATCTCATTGTAGTTTTGATGTGCATTTCTCTGATGATCAGTGATGTTGAGCACCTTTTCATTTGCCTATTTGCCATTTGTATGTTTTCTTTTGAAAAATGTCTATTCAGATCTTTTAGCCATTTTAAAATCAGATTATTTTATTTTTTTTCTATCGAGTTGTTTCAGCTCCTTGCACATTCTGCTTATTAATCCCTTGTCAGATATATAGTTTGCAGATATTCTCTTTCATTCTGTGAGTTGTATCTTCACTTCATTTTTTCCTTTGCTGTGCAGAAGCTTTTTAACTTGATGTGATCCTATTTGCCCATTTTTCCTTTGGTTGCCTGTGCTTGTGGAGTATTACTCAAGAAATTTTTTGCCCAGACCAATGTCCTGAACAGTTTCCCCAGTGTTTTATTTTAGTGTTTTCATAGTTTGCGGTCTTAGATTTAAGTATTTGATTGATTTTGATTTTATTTTTGTATAAAGCAAGAGATAGGAATCAAGTTTCATTTTTCTGCATATGAATATGCAGTTTTCCCTGCACTATTTATTGAAGAGACTGTCTTCCCCAATGTATATTCTTGGCATCTTTGTTGAAAATGAGTTCATTGTAGGTGAATGGATATTTTTCTGGGTTCTCTATTCTGTTCCATTGGTCTATGTGTCTGTTTTTTTTTGTTGTTGTTGTTGTTTGTTTTGTTTTTTTGTTTTTTTGCCAGTACCGTGCCCTTTTGGTTACTATAACTCTGTAGTATAATTTGAAGTTAGGTAATATGATTCCTCCAGTGTTATTCTTTTTGCTCAGGACAGCTTTGGCTATTCTGGGTCTTTTATGACTCCATATAAATTTTAGGTTTGTTTTTTCTATTTCTGTGCAGAATGTAATTGGTGTTTTGATAGGGATTGTGTTGTATCTGTAGACTGCTTTGGGTAATATGGGCATTTTAACAATATTAATTCTTCCACTCTGTGAACATGGAATATTTTCCCCTTTTTTGGTGTCCTCTTCAATTTCTTTCATCAGTGTTTATAGTTTTCATTGTAAAGATATTTCGCTTCTTTGGTTAATTCCAGGTATTTAATTTTATTTTTGGCTATTGTAAATGGGATTTTTTTCATTTCTTTTTCAATTGCCTATTATTGTTATTATGGTAAAATATACATAACCTAAAATTTGATATTTTTACCATTTTTAAGTGTAGAGTTCATTGGGATTACATAAATTTACATTGTTGTTCAATCATCACCACCATCCATTTCCAGAACCTTTTCACTTCTCAAACTGAAAGTTCACAACTATTAAACAATTACTCTGTATTACCCTTTTCCTCAAGCCCCTCATAACTTTTGGTCTCTGAATGTAACTATTTTAGGTAACTTATATCAGTGTAAACACACAACATTTCCCATTTTATGTCTGGATTATTTCACTTAGCATAGTGTCTTCTAGTTTATCTATGTTGGAGCATGTGTCAGAATTTCCTCCTTTTTAAGGCTGAATAATAGCCTATTATACATATAGACCACATTTTGTTTATCCATTCCTCCACTGATGGACATTTGGGTTGTTTCCACCTTCCCATTTTCTTTTACAATTGCATTTTTATGGATTTATTTACTTGATATTTTTTGATTCTATTCACATACCTGAAAATTTACCTCTTTTTTGAAGTGTACCTTTTTGTGATATTAGTATATTCGCAATGCTCTGGAACTATCACAACTATCTAGTTCCAAAATATTTTCAAAACCCCAAACAGAAACCCTATACCTGTTAGCAATCACTAGCAATTCTTCCTTCCACCACCGTAGCCTCTGGCAACCACGAATCTACTTTCTGATTATATGGATTTGCCTATTTTGGATATTTCATATAAATAGAATTTCACAATATGTGGCCTTTTGTTTCTGGTTTCTGTCACTTAGCATAAAGTTTTCAAGTGTCACCTGTGTGTAACTAACATGTATCAGTACTTCATTCCTTTTTTTTTTTTTTTTTTAAAACAGGGTCTCACTCTGTCACCCAGGCTGACTTAACACCACATAGAAGCTGCCATGGCTTATGGCTTGTACCCTCTGAAGCAGTGGCTGGAGCTGTACTTGGGGCCCTTTGAGCTGGTGCTAGAGGGGCCTGGATGGGTGGTGAAGTGTCCTGAGGCTGCACAAGCCAGTGGTGCCCCAGGCCTGGCCCCCTAAACCATTCTTTCCTCCTAGGCCTCTGGGACTGTGATGGGAGGGGCTGTCCCAAAGACTTCTAAAATGCCTTTGAGGCCTTTTCCCCATTGTGTTGGATATTACCACTTGGCTCTCTTTTGAGTCATGCTAATCTCTCCAGTAAGTGGTTGCTGTGCAACCTGCTTGGATTCTTCCCCTGAAAATACTTTTCTTTCTCTGCCACAGGGCCAGGCTATACATTTTCTAAACATTTGGACTCTGCTTTTAAATGTGAGTCCCAACCTTAAGTAATTCCATTGCTCCCATATTGGATCATAGGTTGTTAGAAACAGCCACACCATTTCTTGAATGCTTTGCTGCTTAGAAGTTTCTTCCACTGGTACCCTAAGTCCTCACTCTTAGGTTGAACCTTCCACAGTTCCCTAATACCAGGGCACAATGCAGCCAAGCTCTTTGATAAGGCATAATAAGGGTGACCTTTCCTCCAGTTCCAAATAACTTCCTTATTTCCTTCTAAGACCTCATCAGCCTGGCTTTCACTGTCCATGTTTCTATCAGCATTTTGGTTGCAACCACTTAACCAGTCTCTAAGAAGTTCCAAACTTTCCCTCATTTTCCTGTCTTCTGAGACCTCCAAACTCTTCTAGCCTCTGCCCATTACCCAGTTGCAAAGCTGCTTCCCCATTTTCAGGTAACTTCATATTAATACCCCACCCTCAGTACCAGTTTTCTGATGCCAGCATCTGCTTCTGATGAGGACCTCAGGAAGCTTCTAATCATGGCAGAAGGAGAAGGGGGAGCAAGCTCATCAAATGGTGAAAACCGGAGGAAGACGGGGGAGGTGCCACACTCTTTTGAACAACCAGATCTCATGTAAACTCAGAGCAAGAACTCATTTATCATCAAGGGGATGGACCTAAGCCATTCATGAGGGATCCACCTCCATGATCCAAACACCTCCCACCTGGCCCCACCTGCAACGCTGCTGATTACCTTTTAACATGAGATTTGGAGGGGACAAACATCCAAACCATATCAAATGGTAATCATGTGAGGTGATGGATGTGCTAATTAGCTTGACTATGGTAATCATTTCACAATGTGTATGTATATATATCAAATCATCACACTGTACATCTTAAATATACACAATTTTTATTTTTCAGTTATATCTTAATAAAGGTGGAAAAAAATTATAGCATTTCTTTCCCCTATTTTTGGCTGCATGCATACCATGTAGAGTCATCATATAAAGTTTTTCAGTTTGTTGACTTAAAAGGCACAGGACCAAGAGTGTGAATGGGGACTGCAATTAACCCATACTCTGCTCTCTAACTTGTATATCCTAGTTTGGTCCTGCCCCATCCAAGAGGAAAGAGCACCATTTCACCATTTTGTAGTTCAGCTACTTTGAGGACACATCTTAGTATGATTTGTCTTCTTGAAGAGGCTACCTTTTAGTACTTTGTATAAATACCTTATATGTATTAGTGGAAATCCTAGAACAATGGATACTATTTTCTTATCCTGGAATTCGGGCCACCTCACAGCCTTTAGTCTAGCTGAGACTAATAACCAGTTATAAAATGCCCCTCATAATTCTCTCCAAAGGTCTCGTGATTGTAACCGGGTCTGTGGTATAATTTTTAAATCAGAATTCTTCAGTTGCAGACCACAGCAATTGATTTTGCATAACTTAAACAAAAAGGAGTATTTGGAAGGATATTGGAATTACTCAAATCTAAATTGACATGCTGAAAAACAAGGCCTCAGGGAGGTCAGGAACCATCGAGCTTGAGACATTTAGGTAGCAGAACCTCAATCTCTATAGTCCCCAGTCAGGTTTAAACATTCAAGGATGGGGAATCTGATTATTTCACTAAGAGGGATGGGATCTTTCATCAGAACAAAGGTCAGTGAAAGAATTCTGGACAAACCAAGCAATAGTTACCAAAGGAGACAAAAAAAACAAGGTGTCAACATCCAAGTGGAGATGTTGAGTAAACCTTTAAATATATAAGTCTGAATCTCAAAAGAGAGGGCTAGACTGGGATAAACGATTGAGAATCATAAAGATAACTGAAATAATGGGCATGGTGTAGATTGCCCAGAAAGAGAGTGAGAGGCCATGCAGCCCTCCAGCTCTGTTGCCCGAGGGCAGGAGCGCTTACTACACAGTAATTGTAGCTGGAGGAGTGTTACTATTTGGGGGAGTGCAAAAAGTATTCCTAGAGATTGGGAAGAGTGTAGGGTATGGGACTATAACACTGTGCTGAGAACATTCTGTTTCATAAGAATGAACTTGTTATGTGGAGATTTTAATGGAATGTAACATCTTTCTGTCAAAGTTACAATAAATGCCATCTTATTTTTTCTGTAACATTTATCATTTATATTGCACCTGGGCCTGTGTTGAGTGTTTTATGAGTGTGATCTTATTTAATCCTCACAACAAATTAATGAGGTAGGTATTATTATCAACCACATTTTACAGTTCAGTTACTGAAATCTCAGAGAGTTTAAGTAATTTACTCAAGGTCATATTGCTGAAAAGGGTAGAAATGGGACTTAAGTAAGGTCTACCAGAATTTAAAAAAATTTCTACTCTATATTAGATGATGCAGCAATACAAACATTAGCTATGGTTTACGATTCTTGAGCCCCTACTGTGTACCATGCAATGTGCTGAATACTTTATCTTATTTAATCTTAATAAAACATGATACAGAAAGTACCATCATTATCCCTCCTTAACTGATGAAACTAAGACCTGGAAATATTAATTTCCTGGTTGTCACACAGTCAGTAAGTGGTAGAGTCAGTACTTGAAGACATTTGCTTGATTCTAAGGCCTATATGTTTCACCAACACACACTTTTCTCTAACAAAAATAACCAAATCTTTTAACAGTGGCTCTCTTCCCTGGCTTTGCACTAGAATCACCTGGGAAGCTTTAAAAAATGATGCTGAGCCTTATCATCAAAGATTCTGATATAATTTAACAGTAATGTGGACAAGTCATTGGGTTTTTAAAAAGTTATTCACTCATTCAATTTATTTAATAAATATTTAATAAATGTCTACTCTGTGCCAAACACTTTCTAGGCATTTACATTCTAGCAGGATGTATCAGTTAGCCATTGCCACAGTGATGTGTAACAACAACCACAAAATTTCCGTGGCATGAAAAATTAATCACTTATTAAGCATTTATCTTCACAGATCTGGAGGGCAGCTGAGACTCAGATGATTAAAGAGGGCTCTGTTGGGTAACTTTATTCAGGTTGGGGTCACTGTGCTTTCCTGCTGCAGTACTGTGGGTAAGCTATGATGGTTCTGCTTCATGTATTTCTCATCCTCCTTAGACCAGTGAACTAGCTGGGTCTCCTTTCTCTGTGGCTTCTTTCATGAATCATAAGAGATGACATGTCCAACTCTGGGTTCACTCCATTAACCAAAGTCTCATGACTGAGCTCAAAGACAGGAGGTGGGAAAATAAGCTCCATTTTTTGGTGTGTGGATTTGCAAAGTTCATGACAAAGGTGGAGAAAGGGGCCAGTAATTCAATTTAGGTGGGAAAGACTAACAAAGAACAATAAGCATGATACATAAGTAAATTATCAAGTATATTAAAAGGTGATAAGTAATATTTCAGGATTCTAGTGTGTAGCTAGGACTGAGAACTACTGATCTTACAGTGTTAAAACTGGAAAGAAACCTGGTCTAACATTCCTTGAACCATTTTCAAAATAGTAAAGCAGACCCTTCTCCCAGAGAGGAGAAGAATCTTATTCGAGGTCCATGGATAGATAGAAATGGAGCTAGGACCCAGGTCTTCTGATTCTTTAGACTATTTCTCTTATAGCACAGTATTCCAATCTGTAGTCTTAGAATTCTCCCTTTATTGATGGCACCAAAAATATGTTGTGGAAGGACATCGTCATTCTTACTTCTCTTGATCTCAGACATTAGGGGTATGCTACCTAATTCCTATACTTCTCTTAGTGACTCAATTCAGAGCCCAATTTGACATTCTCCATGTTTGTACCTTTCAAAACTTTATACACATTCTATCCCCTTTCAGCCTTTTTTTTTCTCTTCAAGTTGAAGACTGTTCGTTTTGGTCTGTCCTCATGTGATTCCCCAGGGTCCTACCTCAGCTGTCTGCTTGGTTATTGGGCCTTCTCTTTTCTCCAGCTCTCTAATGCCTTGAATGAAGAGTCTTTCTTGAGTTACTTTTTTACTCTGAGCATCCACTAGGCCTTATAGTCATTGTTGCTGTTTTGGATTACAGTCTTCTTGATTTGCCAGGATGAACAATCAGAAGAAAAGAAAATATATGGAACTTGCTTGTACCTGGAGTTTATTGTCTGGAGAGAATGGTGAGTAACTGAATGAAGTAAGAGAGGGTATATACTAGGTAAGCCTATTCATTGTCTTTCTCTTGTTTCTTTTCCTCATACTTAGAGATTCTTCTGAAACTTTAAAATTTTGTTAGATGTGAATTACTTGGATACAGTATTTACCCATTAATCTCTTGAAACTGTCTCCACAATTTTTGTGTTGCCTAAAATAGGGATAAAGAAAGAGAAGAGGCAACTGTGGTTTCCGTTGTTTTCCATAATCCCCCAAAACATTTACAATTATAAAAGACTCCAAGTCTCTTCCTTTAATGTAACCATAGCTTTTCAAAGGACACAGCACAAAAGAACAAAGAGTGAAGACTGCTGGAGTCCTTCCTCTTGTGGTTGATTCCTGAAATCCAAGGAATGTTTAGTTGTGGGGAATAGAAACCAGTTATTCTCAACAGACCACTCACTTGCCTGCTCATTTCTGTGACAGTCTCATGTCTGCCCATCCACACCCTGCTTCTTCCCATTCACCTCTTAGCACCCATCTAGTCACAACTTCTTCCCAACTCTAAGTCTTACTCTTGCTTTTAAAAGTGTGCAAGTAGTAAAAAATTATAGGAATGTGGAGTTGTGTGTGTGCTGTGTATTATTATTTATATATCTATATGTAAAGTATCTGGATTGAGTGTGTGTAAAATATGTATTTGAATGTAGGTCATCATATGTATCTTATATATCTATCAAATTAATAATCAGCAAAGCCCTGTTCTTTAACGAGTTAGGCTCAATGGAAACCACAACAGAAGCAAGAAGGTAATATTCAGTGGAAAGAAAATAGCAGAAAACAATCGCTTCAAATAATGTATGTGTCTTTAAGCTCATGCTGAAAATTTTCCTTATTGATGATATAAATTAAAATATCCACAGCTAAATATATGCATAAGGGAAATTCTTTTTTTTTAAGAGATAGGGTCTCACTCTGTCAGTCAGGCTGGAGTGCAGTGATGCAATCACAGCTCACTACAGCCTTGACCTCCCAGACTCAAGTGATCCTCCTGCCTCAGTCTCCCAAGTATCTGGGAACACAAGTGCACACCACTACACTTGGCGGATTTTTTATTTTTTGTAGAGACAAGGTCTCCTTATGCTGCCCAGGCTGGTCTCAAATTCCTGGGCTCAAGTGATCCTCCCACCTTAGACTCCCAAAGCCCTGGGATTACGGGTGTGAGCCACTGTCCCCAGCTGGGAAATTCTTATGTTTTATTTTATGTTGCATATTAGCTATAAAATACCTTTGTGGGTAAGTTAGAGAAGATGTGAGATGATTTACTTTCTTCGTTGTATTTCTATTTGGGGAGCAGCATGAATGGCTGTTGCAGTGTGGTAAAATTTCTGTGCATTTCAGGTTTTGGTATAAAGGTGTATTTGTGCTACTCCTAACTCTAACTCTTTCTTCCACAGTTGCTTCAAGTTCTCTGGCTTCATTTTCATGTAAAGAGCTTACAGGTAGATGTAGATGTCTTTTCTATTTTACTCTCTTTTTCTGTTTTGAGAATAGTATCTTCCAAGAACCCAACTACCCATCCTTGCCCCACCCCGCTTCTCTCTAACTTTTCCCCCTTATGCACTGGGGCAGCAATCATTGCTTTTTTTTTGGCAACTATAAAGCCCCAAACTGTCACGACAAACAGGGCTTCTATATCATATAGAATATATTCAAATACCTATTCGAATACTGGTCAAGAGCTAGATGTAGAAACTTTTATTCTGAGAAAAGACCAGTCCTCTTCTGGAATTATCTAGATCAGGGCCAGCAAACTATAGCTAGCAAGTCAAACCCAACCAGTTGCGTATTTTTGTAAATAAAGCTTTATTGGAATACAGCTATTTGTTTACATATTATCTATGGCTACTTTCACAGTAAGATGGCAGAGTTGAGTAATTGCAACAGAGCCTGAAAAGCCTAAACTACTTAAGAAATTTTACAGAAAAGGTTTGCCAACCCTTATCTAGATTAGCATTCCCCAAACTGAGTTCTAGGAACAGTTTTGCAGTAATTAATAACTTTGCGGTTAGAAAAGGGTTCTGTAGTCATTTAGGACCAGAAAACTTCTGGTTAAACACAGTTAAACAGCCTTTTTCAACTGTAGGAGAGTTAAAGAATGTTTCATATGCTAGTACAAGAGCCTTTCATATGCTTATAAGCATTGAGAAATTCTAAGAGACTAGAGGGTGCACTCCCTTCTTCAGACAGTTTTCCAGGGAACTCTGATTTGGGAAATGCTGGCATAGACATTCACTTAATATAAGTTTGTACTTGATGTCACTTACTAGTATTGGACAAATTACTTAAAGCTATGTAAAGCAGCACTGGCTACATAATTTGTGGGATACAGTACAAAATGAAAATGCAAAACCTCTTGGTCAAATATTAAGAATTTCAAGACAGCAAAAGCAGAGCATTAAACCAATTATACATCCTTCTGAGCGTGGAGACCTGTGTGACTGCACAGACTGCACACTCATGAAGGTGGCCCTGGTTATAAGTTTCAATTTCCTCAACTATCAAATGTAGGTAATACCTATTTCATGGGATTATTGTGAGAATTAAATCAGAAATATACATAAAGGTCCTAACAGTGTCTGTCACAGAATAGGCAATAGTAACTTGTTTATAATCCAAAGGCATTTATAGCCATGTTCAATAAATATTTATTGAGTGTCTGTTATGTGCTGGGCTTGGTGCCAGGTACTCAGGGTACTTATTATAAAGGAGATAGACAGATAAGGCCCCTGTCTTCAGGTATATTATTGTATAGTAGAAAAGAGAGTGAAAAAGTAAATGAACAAGACAGTTATAAATTGTGATAAGAGCTGTAAAGGTAAAAATATGGTGCCAGTAAGGGAAATAGTAGAGAGGATCTCCTTTAAATTGGGTGGTCAAACAAATCTTCTTCTAGGAAGTAATATTTGAGATCAGAAGGATGAAAAGGAGCTTTTCATGGGAACAGCAGGAGGAAGAATGTTCCAGGTGGAAAGATTAGCTAGTGCAAAGTCCCTGAAGTAGGAGAGAACATGGCATTTTGAGAACTGAAAGTAGGCCAGTGTGTCTTTAACGTAGAGAGCAGAAAAGAGAATGATAAAAAATGAGGCTGAGGAGGGGAGGTAGAGAGGGCCCAGATCATGAGAACACCTTGTAGGATGAGAATTTTGGATTTTATACCAAGAACAATGAAAAGCTCTTGAAGGATTTTGGGCAGGGAAGTGACATGATCTAATTGGTATCTGTAGAAGATTGTTTTGGCTGCTGCATAGGAAGGAACCAGTAGATGGGCAAGAATAGATTAGTAGGATGCTATTTGGTCAGTCTAGGAAGGAGGTGACAGTGCCCTAGACTTGGGTGGTATTTGAGGCTATAGTGGTAAATAAATGGATTCGAGGCTTATTTTGAAAGTATAAATGTTAGGCCTTGCTAATTGATTGGATGTAGAGGATTGAAGGAAAAGTACTCATAACATTTTTCCGAGCAACTGGATAGCACCACTTAACTTTGACAAGATGCCTGAGGAGGGTTTTGTGTGCGGGGACAGAGGAGTATAGAAATCAAGAACTCAGGTTTAGACATGTAAAGTTGAGGATCCTTTGGGACATCTAAGTGGAGATGGTGGTGATGGAGGTACTAGTTAGAGTTGTTGTCTGGGATTCTGTAATTACTAACTCTTGCTGTCACCACATTAGATTACTGGGAAATATTCAGAAGACATCTAAAAGAAAAATACCTAAAGATAGGAGTTGATAAATGTTATCACCATGGCAAGCATATAGAATCACAACTGCTTCTTGTAAAAGACCATGGTATATCAGAAGAGACACCATGTGGAATTCCTCAACAAGATCATTTTATTGACATGGAACATGTATTTGATCCTAGTGAAGAGGGCTCCAGCTCATCCCGAACTGTGGTGCTTCAGGGATGTGCTGGGACTGGGAAACAGCTGTGGTGCACAAGTTCATGTTTGACTGGGCAGCAGGAACAGTTACTCCAGGGAGGTTTGACTATCTCATCTATGTCAACTGAGAGAAATCTGCCATATTGCTAACCTTAGTGCTGCTGACCTTATCACTAACACTTTTCAAGATATAAATGGACCAATCTTGGACACTATTCTCATATATCCAGAGAAGATTCTGTTCACTCTCGATGGATTTCCTGAGCTGCAGGACCCTGTTGGTGACCAAGAAGAGGATCTTAGTGTTCACCCCCAGGAGAGGAAGCCAGTAGAGGGTCTCTTGTGCAGTTCTGTGAGGAAAAAGCTGCTCCCTGATTCCTCCCTCCTGATAACTGCCCGGCCTACAACCATGAAGCTCCACTCTCTGTTAAAACAACCTATCCAGGCAGAGATCTTACGGTTTACAGATACTGAAAAGACAGCATATTTACTGAGCCAGTTTTCAGGTGCTAATACATCAATGAAAGTCTTTTACGATCTTTGAGAGAATGAGGACCTTGACTTTATGTCTTCACTTCCCATCGTCTCCTGGATGATATGCAATGTCCTGCAGTCACAGGGAGATGGTGACAGGACTCTCTTGAGGTCACTTCAGACCATGACTGATGTGTATTTATTCTACTTTTCCAAGTGCCTCAAAACCCTTACAGGCATCTCAGTATGGGAGGGACAAAGTTGCCTGTGGGGTCTTTGCTGTTTGGCTGCAGAAGGTCTGCAAAACCATCAGGTTTTGTTTGCAGTCAGTGACCTCAGAAGACATGGGATAGGAGTGTGTGATACCACCTGCATTTTTCTCAGTCGATTTTTGAAAAAGGCTGAAGGAGCTGTCAGTGTCTATACTTTCCTTCACTTCAGTTTCCAAGAGTTCTTGACTGCTGTCTTCCATGCCCTGAAGAATGACAATAGCTGGATTTTTTTTTTTTAATCAAGCAGAGAAAATGTGGCAAGAAATGTTCTAACAATATGGAAAAGGTTTTTCATCACTAATGATGCAATTCTTATTTGGCCTCTTACATAAAGGGAAAGGAAAGGCTGTGGAAACTACTTTTGGAATAGAACTTTCCCCAGGACTTCGAGAGGGGTTACTGAAGTGGACTGAGAGAGAAATAAAGGATAAGGCTTCTAGGTTACAGATTGAGCCGGTGGACCTGTTTCACTGTTTGTATGAGATTCAGGAAGAAGAAAATGCAAAAAGGATAATTGATGATTTACAGTCAATTATACTGCTTTAACCTACCTATACAAAAATGGACATTCCGGCTATGTCCTTCTGTGTAAAAAGCAGTCACAGTCACCTGTCAAGTGTCTCTGACGTGTCAGCACCTACTTGGATTTGAAGAGGAAGAGCGAGCCTCAACATTCATGCCACTAGCCTTGACACTTAATCAGTGTGTATATCCATTCTTTCCTCCAGTTTTTGGCCTTCCCAGACAATGGGGACTGTACTAGTCACTCTGTGTGTGTGTGTGTGTGTGTGTGTGTGTATTAGTATTCATTGTCACTGTGTGGATGTGGTTTGTAATTCTAAAGTGTTATGAGCATGTAAGGTCATCAAGTTGTTCATTCAGGACTCTGCTATTTTGGTGTAATGACCATTCTGGAAAAAGGTATAAAACCTAACTTTCAATTGGTTGTCACTCTCCTCTACATATACTTCATCACTGAGGCCTCAAGGAACTTCAGGTTAGTAAGGGGCAGAGGTACACTTCTGTATGATCTTGCTATAAATCCTGGTTATTTCCACCAGAGCTTGCAACTTCACAGAAGGTCATGAGCTGAAGTTGAAAGAGGCTTAGGTAAATTACTTTTATAATACGAACTCTGTATACCATAAAATACAGTCCCACTGGCTTATTGACTAAAGCAGCAAAGAAGACTTATACCTGTGTTATCTAGAAAATGCTGTAAGTCAGTTCTCAATATGGATTAAGATTGATAATGCTTCTCCCTTAGTTTTCAGGCCAGTTGAGGGGCAGGGGACTGGGAGGAGAGGGATCAGAAGAAAGCTCCACTTGAGGAATGAAATAACTCAAGTTGTATCACTTATAGTTGTATTTCTTGAGTGGGCAATAGCATAAAGGTGGAAATGAGCATGGGGTATGTGGGTTTGAGGGAAATGAGAGGGAGGGAGGCATTAACAAAAATTTGTGTTTGGAACTAGAGGGGGAGGTTTAATGGACTCAGAATTGTGAAAGACCTTGCCTACAAGGCCTTGACCAATTCTGTGTATGTATATAATATACAGCTTTATTCCAGCTGTATATTATAAAGTCAAATAATGGACTGATACATTTAAAGTTGAAACACTGATGGAAGCAAAGCATCTTCTGGTTCATTCTGGGTTTTCAGAAAGTCAACCTTAGATGGAGTCCTCCCCCATAACCCTTATTGCCTTTGTCAGAGGGTTTAAACTCTTATCAAAAATTTAACCCAACATTCTTCTTTCCCAAGCATATTGGCTATGTAAAAGTTTACTATTGAGCTTTCCTGGTTTTTAATTATTGTTATTAATTCTTCTATTAGTACTAACAACCAAGAACCAGTTATATTGTAAAGTTAGCTTGGGCAAGTCACTTGATGTCTCAGAGCATGTGCAAAACGGTGATTATAATACTTGTTATTGGATTAAGGGCCAGATAAGATAATTTGTGAAAATAAAGTGCATACCTCAGTGCCTGGCACATAGTAACATGGTTTTGGAGTCAGACCTGAGTAATGACCTCAGTTCTGTACCTACCTATGTGACCTTGTGCAGATTACTTTTTGTGCCCAAATTTCCTTATCTGCAAAATGGGGTAATACTTCTTAAGGTTTTGGGAAGGGGTAAATTAGTACTACTAGCAAAGTAACGAAAGTCAAATAAGCCTTTTACTTAAAGTTTTATTTTAAATTACTTTTTATTTCCTCATCTCTTTTAGGTCCTTTCAGCTGTGCAGTTTGCCAGTGTCTCAGCTACACCTGCTCTGCCAAGCACTGCGTAATCCATACTGTAAAATCAAAGACCTGAGGTAAGTTGAACTTTGCTTTAAACTCTTAGGTATTTGCAGGTAAAGATTAGGTTGCTAGAAATTGCACTCCCAGCTGACTGGACCTGAAAATAAAATATAGCTAGTTTTCGGCTTCTCCACAGTGGAGCAACAAATGAAGAGATGTGCTACAGGCCTAGAAGGAGCAGGAAGGAGTCAGGCACAGATCTCTGCCCGCCCATCCTGCCTTTTCCCCTTTTGTATGTACTGTTTTTCTGTAATGAGTAAGTGGACGGTTTTAACACCTGAGAGATAGATTTGGGTGTGCTGCCCCACTTGGATCTGCCACCCCTTTTCCTCCTAGACTGCCACTGCTCTCCCCCTTAGTTTTCTTTCAGTTGGGTCCTATCCTACTCCATGCAGCTTGATGATCCTTTTCTCTCCCTCCATTTCCCACCTTCATCCACTAGTTATTCCCCAAAGTACCCGAAGAGGATCCCACCCCTGCCCTGCCCTTCCATCTTCACTTACTTCCAAGCACTTTGTCCACAACACACACACAAGCAGGTGCCCCCTTGTTTTAACACCCCTTTGCCTTATAGATCAATGTCTGCTCTTCTTCTTTCCTCCAGTCCCAAAGGAAAAGGCAGCCCTTCCAAGCCACCCAAGCCAGTAAATTCACTTATTTTTGTGAATACTTATTTTACTTTCATAACACAGAAGTATATAAAGAAAGAAAAGCCCTCCACCCAACTGCCCCATACCCCATCCCACCCTATATCCCTATACCCTGCTGCCTCCTATCCCCTGACCCTGAGCCCGCCAGGTACCTTGTTTGCTAAATGTATTTCCAGACCATTTTATATGCTTACACAAACATAAAACTGTAACATAAGACAAACATGAATATATAAATTTATAACATTCATATACACACAGAACTTTGGTTTTTTTTTTTTTTTTTTTTTACAAAAACAAACGCGACCTTGTCACATGAATTTTTTGTTTTTTTTTTCATTTAACAATACAGGGGCCATGCCTCTGATACAGTATGCAAAATCTACCACATTCTTTCACATGTTTTTTGCATTTTCAAGCTTTCTTCAGCTATCTCCTTCTCCATGGCTCAAATTTCTCCCATATTCAAAAGAACCGGCCAGGCACGGTGGCTCACGCCTGTAATCTCAGCACTTGGGAGGCTGAGGCAGGTGGATTGCCTGAGGTCAGGAGTTCGAGACCAGCCTGGCTAACATGATCTCTACTGAAATTACAAAAATTAGCCAGGCGTGGTGGCACATGCCTGTAGTCCCAGCTACTCGGGAGGCTAAGGCAGGAGAATCACTTAAACACGGGAGGCAGAGGTTGGAGTGAGCCAAGATTGCGCCACTGCACTCTAGCCTGGGCAACAGAGCGAGACTTCGTCTCAAAAAAAAAAAAAGAAAGAAAGAAAAAAAAAAAAATCCTCTCTCAACTGAGTATCCCACTTCAATCCTTCCCTTCACAGCCAAGAATCCTTGAGGAAGAGCCTCCCTCACTGACTCCACATCATCCTCACTCACTCCTCACTTCTGCAGTTTGGCTTCTGCCCCTGCCACTCCCCTAGATCTGCTGGAAGATCCAAAGTAAATGCCAGACCCAATGGATACTTTTCAGCTCCTATCTGAGAGGGCCCCTCAGCTTCATTGACCTTTTTCTCCTAATTCTTCCCCTGTTCTGACTACTCCTAAGTACCTCATTTTCCAACCAGGGACAATTTTGCCCTCTAGTGGACATGTGGCAGTATCTGGAGGCATTTTTGGCTGTCACAACCGGGGCTCTGAGGGGTGGATGCCCTTGGCAACTAGTGGGTAGAGGCTAGGAATTCTTCTAAACATCCTACAATGTACTGGACAGCCCCCTGCAACAAAGAATTATCCAGCTCCAAATGTCAAGAGTACTGAGATTAGGAAACCCTGCCCTAGAGATGTATAAAGAAACTCAAAGACATTTCTGAAAACTGCAGGCTAGGAACCTGACCCTCAATCCTGATTATTGTTCATCCCCAACAGGAAAAAACCTAAAAATCAAGTTTAGCTGCAGCAGAGATGTCCCAGGGCCATGACAGCTTCTTAGTCTCTATGTCCACAGGCCCTGGGCAATGTCCAGGGCTCCTTCAGTTGTGTCTCAGTCTGGTCCAGGTGTAGCTCCTTCTCATCCTTCCACCTGTGGGCTAAAACATACATGTAGCCCCCATCAACAAAACTTAGTCATCAGAAGGAGAGAAGCAGACTAACCTGTCACCTACCCCCTTACCCTACCCACTCCTATCCTCCTCCACCTCACCCCTTCCCTCTAGAAGTTGATTTCCCATTGGGATATGTTTCTGTTCTGTTCTACATTTCTGAATTCACTGAGAGCTTTGTAGCCAGATTTCCCTCCCACATTTATCATTGCGGTGGTGGGTTGGGGGACAGAATGTCTCAAGATGGCACCATGCTTTGGTTCATAGTCTAGACCAGCAAACCCTCTGAGCACTATCAGTTGCTGATTCACCTCCTTGGCAGTGGCGGTTCTCTTTTCAGATCTGACTGTCCCAGGTTCTACTCACTGGGTACTGGAAAGGATTCTCCTATCATGGGGCCATACAGTCATAGCAGTCTGCACCTGCATGATGCTGGTGTCTTCTGTAGGTAGGTCTAAGGGATTCCCTTAGGAGTGGCAAATCTCTGCTGTGTTGATTTGAGTCAGGATGAACCTGGGGTTCATCCCAGGCCTGTTTTGATTGTTTCTTGTGCTATAACTCACTCAGAGCATGAATTGATTGTTTCTTGTGATATAACTCACTCAGAGCATGAATGAACTTCCTATCCAGTTCATTCATGGAAACTCTTGGGATTCAGGAATCTCCACTGCTCACCACACCCTGATGCAACTCCCCAGCAAGTCCCACCATTTTCTTTAATGGTCTTTTGTTCAAAATTGCTCTTCTGGTACAAACGTCTGACTTGGAAATAATCTTGCTCTCAGAACAGAAACTCACTCAAATTAGTTTAAAGTAAAGGGGATCTGTGTAAAGTAGATTTTCATGTAGCACAACTACAGGAAGTGAAAAGTGATTGGGCCACCACTACTCTCTCCCTCTCTCTGGAGTCACAGGATGAACTCCTCTATGCCTGTCTGCTCCCTGAAACCTCATACTGGCGTCCTCTAAAAGACACTTGACTCTGTAAAGCATCCAGTTCTGTTTCCCCACAGCCAGGGCCAGGCCTCAGCTATGGCCTTGGTGTCCATGGCTCTGACCCTGGCCCCAACTCCAAGTGACCCACTGCTTCATTGCCCAACACCATTCTGACTGTGGAATCTGCCTGTCTGTTCAGATTTTCTAACATAAAAAATTCATTTGGCTCAGGATTGGTCAAATATCCACTCCTGCTCCAATTATCTAAGGCCTACATGAAGGGAGGGAGTGGAGGTGTTACATACTGCCCAGGTCCACCAGACACTTAAGATAGGGAGCTAGAGACACACACACAAATAAAAACTGCAGTAGTTCTGGAGTGTTGACTACTAATACTCTGAAATACAAAGGGAGTCATTAAAACATGTCTCTCCCTGCCTGTCATCTACATCCTCCCTCCCACAACCCCGCGTCCCCCCACCCCATTGTCCAATCTTCCCACTCATCCCCTTTCCCCCACTTCACCCAGTCCCCCTCCCACCCCTCCCCTCTCCCCCTGAAGACTGATTTCCCATTGAGATACATTTCTGTTCTATTTTACATTTCTGAATTTACTGAGGCCTTTGCAGCCAGATTCGCCTCCCACAGAGGAAGCAATTTTCCCTCCGTGAAAAATTCACAGCTTTACACCACGGGCAGTCCCAGTCCCCTGGCCTGCGATACACTGGAGGTCTTCTCTGTTGATGAGGTTCGGAGTCTCTCCTGTCTCTTGGGGGCTCTTGAGGGTCTATTCCCTGGGCCCCCACATCAGACCACAGGCTAGCATCAGAGGCCCCCCAGTTGGAAGGCATCTGAGTTGGAACCGGTGCTGTGACCTTTGCTGGTGAAGGGGGTATAGTGGGTATGGCTGAGAAGGCGGACAAAGGGCATGGTTATGAGTATGTGAATGAGGTAGGGAGCTGGACAGGAAGAGGCTCCAGTGAGGCTGTGGACCCAGGCCCAGAGAAGTAAGACAGGGCTGTTTGTACTGACCTGAGATCCTGCTCCCTCTGCCCCCCAAAGGTGTAATTTGCCTGCTCCACAGCTCCCAGAGGATGCCTGAAGCCTCCTCCCAGCCCCTGCAAGGCCTCCTCAGGGGCAGGCCCCGCCTCTGCATACCTCTCCTCTCCTTCTCCTTCAGCAGCACCAGCAGCAGCCACCGCCTCCTTTTCCTGCTCACCTGCTCCTTCTGTGCAATCCCCTCTGGCAGTGGCCAGGCCTGGAAACACTGTAGCCTGGCCCTGCAGCTGGGGAGATGCCAGCTCCTGGAGAGAAGTAGGCAGAGCTGAAACACATTCTGGGGACAGGGCAGGGGGTCCGGGCAGGTTGGGACAGGGCAGGGGCATAGGGCAGGGGCATTGGGCAGGGGCCATTCGGGGGATCTTACAGCATGGAGGAGCTTCCATCTCAGCATGTCCCGCTCTCTCTGCGCCTCCGCAAGGCTGGTCTGGGTTATCCGCAACTGGAAGGTGGCCTTATTGCATTCCATCTCCTGCTGTTCTTTGAGTTCCGTCAGGTTTGAGGCCAAGACCATCGCAGCTGATCTGTGCAGTTTGGCAAAGCCTTGCAGCCACTGCACCCTGCGGTTTTGTAACTGTCCCTGCCTGTGGGCAAAGCGCACGCCCAAGGCCAAGCTGCCCCAGGTACAGGCCTCTTTGACCTCGCTGGGCACCTCGCTGTCCTCCAGGATGGCCCAGAGCTTGTCTTCCACCTCCTCCCAGGATAAGGATATATTCTCGAGGTAGAACTCGGGGCCTTTCGTGTGCCTGGCCATTTTCTCGTTGATGAAGGCCACCACGTTGCTGTGCCGGATCCCACTACTGGGGTCCTCAGGTCTCAAGGCCATGATGGCCTAGGGGTTTAACGGTTTCACTAGCCCTGTGTTGATGGAGCAGCCAATAGGTTCCTTTCTTCCCCCTTAGCCCCTCCCTTCATCAGTCTTCTCCCACCCTCTTGCCCCCGCCCTCCACTCTCTGACAAGACCCTCCTAATGACCCTCTGACAGGCTAGTCCTACCCTAGGGCACCTCCCACCAGGCCTCACCTCTTCAGCCAAGGGCCAGGGGAAGTACAGGTCAACCTCACTGCCTAACACGCCTGAAGAGAGGGTAGCCTCTTTCTAGGGCTTCGCGGGAAAAGAAGCCTCAGGGCCAACCGTGGAGGCTTTTACACTGGGACTGTTCCAATTTCCAGAGATTGTAGGGGTGAAAGGGAGTGAGTGAGGATGGCCTCTGCCACTCCACTGGGACATAAGGGAACCCGCCACATGGTTGGGAGACCTTGAAGGCTGAAAGAAACAGGAGTGGTCCGGAAGGACTTAGAACCAGAAAAAGTATTTGTGAACAAGTTGAAGACTCATCCCTCCCCACCATAATGGTTTGTCCCATGCCAGGGGAGTTTCGCCCCCCAAATGGAATATTCCAGAGCAGGAAACAGCCCCAACCCCTCAGTTGCCCTTGGGGGAAGAGGGTGGAGCCAGGGGCGGAGCTTATTCTTTATTTGCTCAGGGCTAAACATCCCAGACACCCTAACAAATCCTGGCCCGCCCTTCCTCCCCCAGCTCCTCTTTCCCCACTCTCCTCCCATGACCCCTTCTCCCACTCCTCTCCGACTGAAACGCTTTGAATCTTGAAGCAACTGTGGGAGAGGGTTAGGAGTAGCACAAATACACCTTTATACCAAAACCTGAAATATCAGAGATCTTCCATCAAAGGGATATGAATATGTCTCTTAAAACCTTCGGCCAGGCGCAGTGGCTCATGCCTGTAATCTCAGCACTTTGGGAGACCGAGGTGGGCGGATCACGAGGTCAGAAGATTGAGACCATCCTGGCTAACATGGTGAAACCCCGTCTCTACTAAAATTACAAAAAATTAACCGGGTGTGGTGGCACGCACATGTAGCCCCAGCTACTCGGGAGGCTGAGGCAGGATAATCGCTTGAACCTGCGAGGCGGAGGTTGCAGTGAGCCGAGATCACACCACTGCCCTGTAGCCTGGGCGACAGAGTGAGACTCTGTCTCAAACAAACAAACAAACAAGCAAACCAAAAAAACTTGGATGACTTTCTGAGACCCACAAGACAAACCAGACAAATCTCAGGTCGAGTCCAACGTTGCTACTTATTATATGACATCGTACTGTAACTGAATCTGTTTCTACCTATGGGTCTATGATGATGGCCAATGACAAAAGGGCATGTAAAGTTATAAGAGTAATGTTTTCTATGATCCCATATTTGTAAAATGTAGAAATTATGTATGTGTGTTTGCATGTGTTTTTATGTTTCCATAATCTTGGAGAACAGAATGAAGGAGGATATATAGCAGACTCAACATTAGTTATCTCTGGGAAGTGGGGTTGGACTGGAGGTTCGAAAAAAGTTTTTAACTTTTTAAAATACATTTTTCTCTAATTTCGCTTGTTATAAAGAGCATATAACTAACTATATGTATGCATACATCACAAATCTGGAAAGTTATATACTAACACTTTAACAGTGGTTATGTTTGGGTAATAGGAATACAGTACTTTAAAAAATATTCTTTACGTTTTTCTCTATTGTAAAATTGTTTATAATAAACATGTGTTATGTTTTTCAAAATTGAAAAAAAAAGTTTCTCCCAGTACCAGCTGATCATTGTAAATAATTTTTAAGTACTTGGAAAGTACTTCTATAATCCTACCCTTCCTTCAGCCTGGGTGATAATCCCTCTTAATAGTTATATAGTCTTTTAAGATAGGCCATAGCAAGTAGTTTTTAGTTTTTCAAACGAATCATCTTCTGTGTTCCTCTGTGGCCCTTGCACAGGCTACTCTGTGCATGTACAGATTGTTCCTCATCCCCTCCTGCTCTCTCCACTCCCATTCTCTTCATTCACCTAACTCCTATACAGTTTCTATTCCCTTTTCATGATAGTGTTCAAACATTTCTTCCTCTTGTATTTCCTGATTCTGCAAACCCCACCTCAAGCTAGGCTGAATTGTGCAACCCTTTTATGTCCCCATAACAACTTGTGCATATGTCTGGCAGTACTTTTCACACTGTATTGTAATCTGTGATTTTCTTGTCATTTTTCTCCATCAACTGGGGATTCCTTGAGGGTTTAGTCTGTGTCTTAATTATCTTTGTGTTTTCAACATCTAGCACAGTGCTAAGCACCCAATATATTAATTATTGAATGAATTGAAATAACTTATTACATCAGCAAGGTGCTAGCAAGTATCTCTAAAGATATCCTATTTTTTGTTTGTTTGTTTATGAAATGTACTTTTTCTCCACACAGATGGATTTGATTTTCTGTTGCCTCACAGCTTCTTGTGGTAGGGACCTCTCCTTAGTATTTGAAACTAACCAGCATCTGACAGATTTAGAATTTGTAAAAAATACCCTCGAAGATTCAGGAATGAAACTTCTGTGTGAAGGATTAAAACAGCCCAACTGTGTATTACAGACATTGAGGTAATTGTAGCAGGATAATTTGTTATTTGATACTCTTATTTGGGGGGTCAATTTCTATTTCTGTTGGGGGAGAGTGTGAATATGGTAATGAGTTCATTCTTCTGTTCTCTAAAGGTTTTTCCGGCGCTTTATCTCTTCTTCTTGTGGGGCTCTAGCAGCTGTTCTTAGCACCAATCAGTGGCTCACTGAACTGGAATTTAGTGAGGCAAAACCGGAAGCTTCAGCTTTGAAATTGCTCTGTGAAGGCTTAAAAGATACAAATTGCAAATTACAGAAGCTCAAGTAAGTTGTAACTGTTAGTTTTCATTCTTCAAGAATATTTGAAAAATATGCAACTCAAGACGGATGTGTTAGGATCAAAACACATTTCAAGGAGTCATGAAGAAGAGGAATAAATGTGGCAGTCCCTAAAGTTGTTTCTGTGTAACAAGTTTAGGAAGACAATTTTCATTTTAAGTGGAAATATTATCAATAACAACAATAATAACTCATGTTTAGGAATTATTGAGTACTAAGCATTGTGCTGAGTATGCACAAATTGTTTTGCTCTGCACAATAGCTGTGAGAGGTCCAGATTATTATTCTTATTTTTGCAGATGAGAAAATGGAGGAGGTCCAATGTAGTTAGGGTAAAAAATATGGCAAAGGCCCAATTCAAACCTCAGATGTATCTGACTTCAAGTCCACGATAGCACATTAATTTTAAAAAAGTGTTATATATGTTAGTCAAGGTTCTCCAGAGAAACAGAACTAATTTTGTGTGTGTGTGTGTGTGTGTGTGTGTGTGTGTGTGTGTGTGGAGAGAGAGAAAGAGAAAGAGAGAGAGAGCCAGAGCCAGAAACAGATTTATTTTTAAAAATTGGCTTATGCGGTTATGAAGACTGGCAAGTCCAAAATCTGAATGGTAGGCCAGCAGGCTAGAGAACTGGGAAAGAGTCAATGTTGTGGTTTGAGCCTGAAGGTTGTCTGGTGGTAGAACTCCCTTTTCTGAGGAAGTCAGTCTTTTTCTATTAAGGCTTTCAACTGACTGGATGAAGCCAAACCATGTTATGGAGGATAATCTACTTTACTCAAAATGTACTGATTAAAATGTTAATCTCATCTGAAAAGTACTTTCACAGAAACATCTAGAATAATACTTGACAAAATATCTGGGTACCATGGCCTAGCCAAGTTGACGTATAAAATTAATCATCACAATATGGGATTTTTTTTTTTAAGCAAAAGCTCTTTAGCATTCGAGTGTTCTGAAATCCACTTTGAAAACTTCGGGAGGCTGAGGCGGGGAGATCATGAGGTCAGGAGATCGAGACCATCCTGGCCAACATGATGAAACCCCGTCTCTACTAAAAATACGAAAGTTAGCGGGGCGTGGTGGCATGCACCTGTAGTCCCAGCTACTCAGGAGGCTGAGGCAGGAGAGTCGCTTGAACCCGGGAAGCAGAGGTTACAGTGAGCTGAGATCGTGCCACTGCACTCCAACCTGGGCAACAGAGCCAGAATCCATCTCCCCCCACAACAAAAAAAGAAGAAGAAAAGAAAAGAAACAATTGAAAGATTTAAAGGCTGTAGTGTATATCTAGAAATTCTTGAAAGTGATAGGAGAAAAAGTTGATGGAAAAAGGTTCAAAGAATTGGACTACTTAATATGGAGAAACAAAGATTAAGAAGATAGGGACATCAGTAAGAACCACTCTTTGTGACAAAGAAATAATATTATGAGCTGGGCCTCTCTAAAGATGGCAAATTAATAATGATATTTAGATAAGAGGAAAAGAAGGACCTTATTATTGTGTGTGAGATGGGGTCTCACTGGAGTGCAGTGGCATGATCTCAGCTCACTGCAACCTCTGCCTCCTGAGTTCAATCTATCTTCCTACCTCAACTTCCTGAGTAGCCGGGACTACAGACATGTGCCACAATGCCTAGTTAGTTTTGTTTGTTTGTTTTGTTTTGTTTTTTAGAGATGGGCTTTTGCCATGTTGCCCAGGATGCTTTCAAACTCATGGGCTCAAGCAGCCCACCCACCTCGGCCTCCTGAAGTTCTGGGATTATAGATGTGAACCACAAGAAAGACCTTTTGCTTATAAAGTTTATGATTATTGGATTCATCTCCTGGGATTTGAAAGAAGATATGAGATAGAGTGTTAAATTCATACAGGGATTTAAAATGAGATTAGATTATCTTAATATTTTCTCTCAACCTTTTCTTGGGCAGTCAACATTTACTGAGTTTCCACTGTGGGACATATTGTTATGAAATTATTGCCCAAGTCCTTGCCATGGGGATAAGGGGTTGTGACATGCTCAAGACTGGGCATCTTGTATCTGTGGGTCTTGATTTTCTGTGTTCATGCAATATTGTTGATAGGGAGTGAATAGTACACTAAAAAGTGGTCAATTCTGTCTCTGTACACCCTTCCCTTCAGGCTATGTGCTAGCTTTCTCCCAGAAGGCTCAGAAGCTGTTTGCAGGTATCTTTCTTGTGTTCTTATTTGCAACCCAGACCTCATTGAGCTGGACCCGAGTGAAAATCCCTTGGGGGACATAGGGGTGAAGTATCTTTGTGTGGGTCTCAGACATTCCAACTGCAAAGTGGAGAAACTAGAGTAAGTTCCTTAGAACTTATCTGGTGTCATGTAATGACTATTGAACTTGTTGTGTGCCTGCTATGTGCTTGGTGCTTGCTAGAAGTTATCTCACTTTAATCCCTCCTTACAATAACCATATAAGGTGGATTTTTAAAATCCTCATTGTACAGATGAGGAAACTGGAGTTCAGGGAGAAAAATGACTGTTCCACAGTCACACTACTAATAAGTCAGAATGTGACTCCAAAATCTGTCTCCAAATCTCATGGTCTATCTAGTGTACCACAGCTGTGTATGTTTATAGGAATGACAGTTAAATATTAACTATATAAAGAGTATCTACTATGTACCCAACATTGGGCTAGATGTGAGTGGAGTTATCAAAAGTTCTGCAAATGACAAGGCTGTCCTTAGGACACAGATGTGTGTCAAATTCCACAAAATCATTTGAAATGCTAGATGAGCCCAGGGGAGAGGAGAAGGTCACTGTGAGCTAGACACCTCAGGAGGAGGTTCTGAGAGGAAAGTAGGGCAGGGGCTAGAACTTAAAGGATGGCGAGGACTTAGATAAATGGGCAGATGGGCAGAACATTTCCAGGAAGCCAAAATGATGGCAGAGGCTGATTTTTCTTTTCTTTTTCTCTGGATAGCTTGAGCACCTGTCACTCCACAGATGCTAGCTGTGTGGAGCTCTCTTCTTTCTTACAAGTGAGTCAGGCTTTAAAAGAGCTGTTTGTGTTTGCCAATGTCTTGGGGGACACAGGAGTACAGCATCTCTGTGAAAGTCTGCAGCACACAAAGGGTATAATTGAGAATCTTGTGTAAGTGTCTGCTTGTCCTTGTCCTTCTCATGGGCCTTGGGATTTGAGAGTCAGTGGGACACCCTGCTGCCATAGATAACAGCCACCTTGTCTTCCTCATCCCTCTAAGCTTTCTGAATATTCCCTCTCTGCAGCTTGTTGTGAACCCCTTGCCCAAGTCCTGAGCTCCACCCGGAGCCTGACAAGGCTGATTCTGATTAATAACAAAATTGAAGATATGGGACTGAAATTGCTCTGTGAAGGATTAAAACAGCCTGACTGTCATTTAAAAGATCTGGCGTAAGTATCATGGACTATAGCCACGGGCAAAGTTTCCTGATGTTTCAGCAACTCCCAAAATTAAATGAGTATTTTTTGGCCTGGTGAATAAATCTCCAAGGAAGCAGTAAATGAAGAACCAAATAATTTACAGGGAATAAATCATTCTTTCTCCACAGTCTCTCCCTGGCCTTGGCCCAAGGGAATTTTTTTTTGCATGACACTCTGATTTCTTAAGTTGTTGTTTTTTTTTTTTTCTAATGGGCAAACACAATTCTTAAAGTGACCCAGTGCAGATGCAATGATGCCAGCCTTCTCTACCTTACTTCCTGGCAGGTTGTGGACCTGTCACCTGTCTGGGGCATGTTGTCAGGATTTGTGCAATGCACTCTACACCAATGAACACCTGAGAGACTTTGACTTCAGTGACAATGCCTTAGGGGACGAGGGCATGCGGGTGCTGTGTGAAGGGCTGAAATGCCCCTGTTGTAAACTACAGACTTTGTGGTATGTGCACAGGGACTCTGTCTACTAGGCCTCTATTCTAGACTGTATTTGAAAGGGAGGGCCACTGGGAACTTGTGATAAAAGCGATTACTTTCTTGAATCTTCGATCACTCACAGGTTAGCAGAATGTCATCTCACAGATGCATGCTGTGGAGCCCTCGCCTCTGTCCTCAACAGAGATGAGAACCTAACATTGCTAGACTTAAGTGGAAACGACCTCAAGGATTTTGGAGTGCAGATGCTATGTGATGCACTGATTCATCCAATATGTAAACTTCAGACATTCTAGTAAGTCACTGGAGAGGGAAGTGGAAGGGAAGGGGTCAAGACAGGCATATTGGGTTTGGTCATAGCCCATTGTAGTGAGGAAAGAGAAGAAAAACTGAGGGCAGGCCAAGCCTACTTTATCTTACTAGTAAAGTAAGTGAAATTGCCAATAGGCCTATCCTCCCTGGACATGATCAGGGAGAGGCAAAGGACGGTCTTCTCTGTTATCAACCTGCTAAAGGAAGTAACATGGTGTAAGAAAAAGAACATAGGATTTAGGATTTGCTAGGTTTGGCTTAAATTCTAGGTCTAGCATCTACTAGCTATCTGACCATGCTTGCTTAATGTTAGTATCCTTGTCTATAAAATGGTGATAATGCTAGTACCTGACTATCTGGGGTTAACATAGGCATTGAATAGACTGCAATTATGAATGTGCCTAGTACAACCCCTTTGCACATAGGAGGTACTTTATAAATGTTGCCCTCTTTCCATTTCCACTTCTAACTGCTAGAGGACTTGATGTATACATTTTGAGAGTCTTCCAACACTCAAGGGATGAAGCTATAATGGTGCAGTTACAGAGGATGGAGGTCTTGGCCCTCTCTGGTCAGTGTCTGTCTGTCAGCTCAGCAGGCTGGCATGATACACAAAGTAATTCTTAATTAAAATACAGCAGTGCTCTGTTGGCAGCTAACCAGTGACCAAATGGCCGTTTGTTTCTGGCATTCAGAACTGGAACATACAATGGAAAGTAAAGGCCGAGTGCAAAAATTCTACATTCCAAAGCCAATCTGATGGATAAATGAGAACAGCATAAAAGCCTGATTACGAGTCTGGCTAAAACAGAAGCTGGTTCTCTACTAGCCAGGTGAAGTCTGTTAGTTTTGAAGGCCCAAGAGTGTGGTGATTCCTACCCAAGCAAAGGGAATTATTTATAACATGATAAGCCTCAGAGGTTAGGAATGTCTGTGGTGTCTTTCTCAGAAAGAAGTAGATGGAATCTTTATTATCAACAGGCTGAAATAAGCTCAACAATCAACCTTAATGTTTCTTTAAATGTAGAGTAATTTAATGTGATAGCATTCCACAGTGTTGATGCTATAATAAAGTTCCTAAGTAGCAGAAAGGAGAAATCATTTTGTCAGTGATGGCATGCCATTTTTTTTTTTATTGTAAGTTGTTGTGCCATTTCTTATTTTGCTCATGCTTTGTCTTTTAACCAATACACTTCCATTGTGTTTTCAGTCCAACCTTCAAACCCTTATAAATTGTCAATCCAGTTGATAGCAGTGTGCAATAATAGCTCTGAGTACAAAATAAAGGACACACACATACAAAGTAGACACAATTTGCTGACTTCAAATACATTTTAAATGTTAGAGTGTATATCAGACAAAACTGAAGTCAATATAAATATATGCTTACCCAAGTAAAGTGAGTAGAATATATAGATCATTTAGTGTGGTGAGTTGAACAGGAATAAATCCAGGAGAGTCTCCTAGAAGGGGTAGTCATATCTGAATATTGGAAAGGTTGGAGGAAGGTTATTTTCTAAGACCTGCTTGAGTGCAGGGTCTGAATCCTATTCCTCACCTTATTTTCCCCTGTAAACTTCCTGGCACAGTGCTTTGCATATAGTAAGTACATATAGAAGATCAGTTAGTAATTTGGGGTCAAGGCAAGGAGACAGTTAATGATATGTAATAAAAACAAAAAAACAAAACAAAAAAACAGGTGTCTTGGCTGGGTGCGGTAGCTCGTGTCTGTAATCCCAGCACCTTGGGAGGCCAAGGCAGGCGATCACCTGAGGCCAGGAGTTTGAGACCAGCCTGGCAAACATGGTGAGACCTTGTCTCTACTAAAAATACAAAAACATTAGTAGGGCGTAGTGGCCCATGCCTGTAATCCCAGATACTTGAGAGGCTGAGTCAGGAGAATTGCTTGAACCCGGGAGGCAGAGATTGCAGTGAGCTGAGATCATGCCACTGTACTCCAGCCTGGGTGACAAAGTGAGATTCTGTCTCAAAAAGAAAAAAAAAAAGCAACAACAGGTTTTTTGACATTCAGAAGGTCAAGTGAAAAGAAGAGGAGGTTGCCTCAAAGGGGGAAAAAAAATACTAATGTTTATTCATTCCATAATCATTCCACTTGCTGAATATCTCTTATGTACCAGACAAATGTGCCAGGTGCAGGGGAGACAAGAATAAATAAGATAGGAGACATGACCTGTGCTCTTCAGGGGCCAGTGGTCTTAGTAGTAGAGACAGGCACATAAATTGATTAATGCAATGACACACTCATGAGCTATTAGGAGAGCCATGGCAGGATACAATCAACCTAGCCCAGGAGGGTCAGGGAAAGCTTCTTGGAGGAAGAGCCACCTGAGTCAAGTCTTAGGACTGTAGCTAGTGGCAACGGGGGTAAAAGTGGAGAAGGTAGTCCAGACTTAGGCGATAGCATGAGCAAAGGTACGCAGACGATAAATAGCATGGTTTACGGTACTTGACTGGGATAAGGTTGGGGTATCTCTAGGAACTTTGGTATTGCTGGAGCATAAAGTGCAAAGCAGAGTATGTCAAGAAATGAGACTGGGGAGTTAGTCAGGACCTTGTATGCCATGTGTGATGAGTAAGACCTGTTAACAGAATTCTCAATACAAGTTCAGTCATCTCTTTTTCTTTCACATGCCCTAGTAGTAGTACATTTTGAGGCATCTCCTCACCCCAACTTTCTAAACTGGCCCCAAAGATGGGGCCAGTTTTGCTTTCAAAGCTAGATGGAGAAGCCTTCTACTGTTGCTGCTATTTCTCACTGCCACATCGGGTTGATCTTGAGAACTGACCCTACACAGTCCAACAGAAGCTTGGTGACTGGACAGAGATACCCTGGCTGGTCCAGCATCCCTGCCAGCCTTGCCTGCAGTGGCATTACACTTGGGCTGCAGAGTTACAGGTATCTTAGTCTTCACCCAAATGTGCAGCTGTTGTTCTATGAAGTACCATATATGTCATGGTGGCTGGGTCTAGAGAAGCTCCTTTCATCAGCCACAGGTACATATGTGGTGAAGCCTGGCCTTGCCCATAAAGATGTAGGCCCTTGATTTGAGCCAGGGATACTACTTAAGTCTTCTTCTTCAAGGTAATTTTATTTCGGAGTCTTCGTGCTTTCCCAGGCACAGGACTTTGGATGAAACGCTCTTACTCATCTTGATACATATTCCTAATTCTAAATTTGGAAAGAAGAGGTTGTAGGTAACTGGTCTCTTAACTCCCAAAAGACCTCTGGGCTTCCTAAGCAAATTGATCCACTTTTTCCCCAACAGCGAGTTCTACTTATCAGGAAGCAAGACAACTTTTGCTAAATCACTCAAAAAATTCTAAAGGTCTTGTTACACTTCAATGGCATTAAATGTCTACTTACCCTACAATTACATAACTAACAGGGTCACTCATTTCACTTTGCTAGATAAAGATTAGCTTCTATCCACTAAAAACTAAAAGTGATACCTTGCTACACATTTGAAAGAGCTTGTACATTCTTTTGTAGTCAGTGGGTTTTAATCATGGTTACACATACTGAGTTTGAAGGGTGGGGTGGGAGGCAGATGCTCAAGAAGTTTTCTAGTAGGTAGGTGGTTGGATGTAGGAGTGTGCCCTGGGAAGTGATCATCCACAAAGAGGTGATAGCTGAATCTATGAAAGTGCATGAGATCTACTAGGAAAAGTGAGAAGAGAAAAACCTCTCTGGGGAATAAGCCCTAGACAACACCAATTTTAAAGCGATGGATATGGAAAGGAAAACTTAGGAAGAGAACCAGGAGAGAATGGTGTCCTGAAAGCTAAAGAAGAAGTGAATTTCAAGGAAGAAGTGCTCAACAGTATCAAATGCAGCAGAGAGATCCAATAGGATGAGCACTGTGAAGTGTCCACGGGATTTAGCAATTAGCAGGTCATGGAAGACCTTGTCAAGGGCTGTTTTAGTAGTGTGGTAGGGCTGGAAACCATATTGTAGTGACTTGAAGAGATAGATAATAAGCAAATGGAGAAAGAGAGATGAGATTACCTTTAAAAGAAGTTTATGAAAAGGAGAATAGATTCGGGGTTGTAGCTAGAGGCAATTGTGAGACTGGAAGAAGCAGGGATTTGTTTTTTTCCTTTTTTTCCTTGTTTTGAGACAGGCAGATTTATAGACCTATAGAAAGGAACCCATAGAGAGGAAGAGGTTGCAACTACAGGAGTAAAAACTAATGGACTAATGGAGCAGGGCTTTGGACAAGGCAGGGAGGGACAGGAGTGATATTTCAAGAGAAAGAGTTAAGAATTTTATCTTTCATCTTTTGAGACTCAAGGAAAGGTGCTAAGGCTGGAGGAGGAGGTAGTTAACTGAGTGGATGAAGTAACTCAGTGGTGCCATGGAGCAAGTGTGAATTGGAATCTTATCCATGGGAATAGGAAAGCTACTGTAGGCATCTCTTGGCTTGACTTAATGCAATATTTTTTCCCTTTTTCACAGCCTTGACACAGATCCTTTACATGAAGATGCATTTAGAAAGATGGAAGTTTTAAAAATGAGCAAGCCTGGAATCACCTGTTGTCTGAGAGAGTGCTTGATATAATTTCAGTTTTCTTAAATTTATTGAAGCTCATTTTATGACCTATCATATGGTCTATCTTGGAGAAAGTTCCATGTGCTGTTGAATAGAATGTGTATTCTGTGGTTGTTGGATGGAATGTTCTGTATATATCTGTTAAGTCCATTTGTTCCAAGGTATAGTTTAAATCCATTGTTTCTTTGTTGACTTTCTGCCTTGATGACCTGTCTAGTACTGTCACTGGACTATCAAAGTCCCCCACTATTGTTGTGTTGCTATATATCTCATTTCTTAAGTCTGTTAGTAATTGTTCTATAAATTTGGGAACTGCAGTGTTAGGTGCATATATGTTTAGGATTGTGATATTTTCCTGCTGTCCAAGACTTTTTACCGTTATATAATGTCTCTCTTTGTCTCTTTTAATGCTGTTGCTTTAACGTTTGTTTTGTCTGATATAAGAATAGCCACCCTGCTTGCTTTTGGTGTCTGTTTGCATGAAATGCCTTTTTCCACCCCTTTACTTTCAGTTTATGTGAGTCCTTATGTGTTAGATGAGTCTCCTGAAGGCAGCAGTTGGTTGGTGAGCTCTTATACATTCTGCGGTTCGGTATCTTTTTAAGTGGAGCATTCAGGCCATTTACATTCAATGTTAGTATTGAAATATGAGGTACAGTTGTATTTATCATGCTCTTTGTTGCCTGCGTACTTTGATTTTTTGTGTTTGTTTTTTAGTTTTACTTTTTAACTTGTATTTTTGTTTTATAGGTCCTGTGTGATTTATGCTTTAAAGAGGTTCTGTTTTGATGTGTTTCCAGGACTTGTTTCAAGATTTAGAGCTCCTTTTAGCAGTTCTTGTAGTGGAGGCTTGGTAATGGTGAATTCTCTCAGCATTTGTTTGTCTGAAAACGACTGTATCTTTCCTTCATATGATACTTAGTTTTGCTGGATACAAAATTCTTGGCTGAAAATTGTTTTATTTGAAGAGGCTGAAAACAGGATCCCAAATCCCTTCTAGCTTGTAGGGTTTCTGCTGAGAAATTTGCTGTTAATCTGATAGGTTTTCCTTTGTATGTTACCTGGTGCTTCTGTCTCACAGCTCTTAAGATTCTTTCCTTCGTCTTAACTTTGGATAACCTGATGACAATGTGCCTAGGCAAAGATCTTTTTGCAATGAATTTCCCGGGCGTTCTTTGTGCTTCTTGTATTTGCGTGTCTAGGTCTCCAGCAAGGGTGGGGAAATTTTCCTTGATTATTTCCCCAAATGTGTTTTCCAAGCTTTTAGAAATTTCTTCTTCCTCAGGAACACCAGTTATTCTTAGGTTTGGTCATTTAACATAATTCCAGACTTCTTGGAGGCTTTGTTCGTATTTTCTTATTCTTTTTTCTTTGTCTTTGTTGGATTGGGTTAATGCAAAGACATTGTCTTCGAGCTCTGAATTTCTTTGTTCTACTTGTTCAGTTCTGTTGCCGAGATTTTCCAGAGCATTTTGCATTTCTAAAAGTGTGTCCAAAGTTTCCTGAAATTTTTATTGCTTTTTTTTTAAGCTGTCTAGGTCTTTGAATATTTCTCCCTTCACTTCTTGTATCATTTTTTGGGTTTCCTTGCTTTGGGCTTTGCCTTTCTCTATCCCTCCTTGATTAGCTTAATGACTAACCTCCTGAATTCTTTTTCAGGTAAATCAGGAATTTCTTTTTGGTTTGGATTCATTGCTGGTGAACTAGTATGAATTTTGAGGGGTGTTGACAAGCCTCTTTTTGTCACATTACCAGGGTTGGTTTTCTGGCTCCTTCTCATTTGGGTAGGCTCTATCAGACGGAAGGCCTAGGGCTGAAGGCTGTCGTTCAGATTTTTTTGTCCCATGGGGTGTTCCCTTGATATTGTACTCTTCCCCTTTTCCTGTGGATGTGGCTTCCTGTGAGCCAAACTGCAGTGATTGCTGTCTCTCGTCTGGGTCTAGCCACCCAGCAAGTCTGCCCGGCTCCAGGCTGGTACTGGGGGTTGTCTGCACAAAGTCCTGTGACGTGAACCATCTATGGGTCTCTCAGCCATGGATACCAGCGCCTGTTCCTATGGAGGTGGCAGAGGGCGCAGTGGACTCCATGAAGGTCCTTAGCTTTGGTGGTTTAATGCTCTATTTTTGTGCTGGTTGGCCTCCTGCCAGGAAGTGGCACTTTCCAGAAAACATCAGCTGTAGTAGTGTGAAGAGGGACCAGCGGTGGGCGGAGCCCTAGAACTCCCAAGATTATATGCCTTTTGTCTTCCGCTACCAGGGCGGGTAGGGAAGGACCATCAGGTGCAGGCAAGGCTAGGCATGTCTGAGCTGAGACTCTCCTTGGGCGGGTCTTGCTACAGTGGCTGCAGGGGATGAGGATGAGATTACCAGGTCACTGGAGTTGTGTACCTAGGAGGATTATGGCTGCCTCTGCTGAGTCATGCAGGTTGTCAGGGAAGTGGGGGAAAGCTGGCAGTCACAGGCCTCGCCCAGTTCCCATGCAAACCTAAGGGCCAGTCTCACTTGTACCGTGCCACCCGCCACAGCTTTGAGTCTGTTTTCAGACAGAGGGCAAGACAGGCTTGAAAAGTTGTCTAAGGCTTTCTGCCTCCCAACTGCGAAAGAAAAGGGCTTTAGTTCTTCTACCACTTGTGAAGTCTGTAAGCTGGGTTTGTACCCTCCCCGAGTTCTGGCCAGGAGGCTTCTCACGCCATTCAAATTGTTACAGAGTTCAGCTAGAGATTTCCTTCTCCCTGTGGAGTTTTACCCCCTGCTCCTCTGGCCACCCTCCTGATGGATCCTTATGGTGCCAGGCAGGAATGGGCTTGTTGGGGACCCAGCGAGCTCCCAGGGCCTTTCTGCTGCTTCCTCTACCCCTGTATTTTGCTTGGCTCAGCTCTCTAACTTGACTTAGCTGCAGGTAAAATCAGAAACTTCTCCCGCAAACAGATCTTCAGCTTCTCCAGTGGGGATGTGTGTTCAGGAGAGGAGGGTCTCCCTTTCCAACTTCTGCAGATGGGGCACTTACAGTATTTGGGGTGTCTCCTGGGTCCTGCAGGAGCAGTCCATTTCCTTTGGAGGGTCTGTGGGTCCTTTCAGGATTGCTGGTTTGTTCTTGCAGTTAATCTGGAGCTAAAAATCACAATGCCATTTTTATTCTTTTAAAACGTGATGGTTTAGAAGAAAATATAGGGGCAGGGATTTATAAGCATGACATTAAAAACTCAAAGGAAAAGAACGAAAGATTTGATAACATCATAAAACCTCTTTATGAAAAAGTACACAATATATATAATTAAAAGACTAGTGACAAACTGAAAATACTTATTTGGCACGCATATAAATCACAAGGCTAACATCCATAATGTAAAGAACAACAAATCAGTATGAGAACCACAAAACTTGGAGTGCTTCCACTTTCTCGCAATGATGGAGTAACAGTTACTAGATTTAGCCTGTCATCTTAACAACTCAAAAAATGAGCAAAATATATGAAACAACAATTTTTTGTACATTGGATAACAGGCAGAGTTGGGACAAATAAAAAAACAGATGGTAGATTTAAAAAGAACCATATCATAATCATATTAAAGTTAATGGTCTCACAACAACCCAGTTAAAAGGCTGAGGTTGGTAGAATGGAAAAAATATTGTTTAAAACCCAACTATATGTTGCCTGTAGGAGACATACTTTAAGCATAAAAACACAAATAGGTTAAACATAAAAGATGTTTAACATTAATTTTAAAAAAGCCAGAATGACTATATGATTATCAGAGAAAGCAGACTGCAAGGCAAAGGATATTATCAAGATAAAGAGAGCTATTTCATAATGATAAATAGGCTAATTCATCATGAGGACATAACAATGCTAACTATACATGTGTCTAATAACAGACATTCAAAATACATGAAGCAAAAACTGGCTGAACCTAAGAAGTAAACAAATACACAATTGTAGGCAGAGACTTCGACACCTCTCTTTCACTAATTGTTAGACCAAGGAGACAGAAAATCAGTCAGAATATAGAATACTTGAACAACACAAATAACTTGATTTAATTAACATTTAGGTAATACTCAACCAAACAACAGAAAGCATGCTGTTTTCAAGTGTGTGTTGAAAATGTACCAAGATAGACCATATCTGGGTCATATAACAAGTCTCAATAAAGTTAAAGGATTCAAGTCACATGAAGTATATCCTCTGACCACATGGAATTAAATTTAAAAAATAAAGATATATGGAAATTCCCCAAATATTTGGAAATAAATAACACATTTTAAAATAATCAATGGCTCATAAAGGAAGTCTTAAGGGAAATTATAAAGTATTTTAAACTGAATGAAAACCCATAAGATACATGTATTTGTAGAATATAGGCAATGCAGTGCTTTGAGGGAAATGTACTAAACAGCTATATTAGTAAAAAAAAGTTTTAAGTCATTGACTTCAGCTTCCACAATAAGAAACTAGAAAAAGAAAATCAAGTGTAATTCAAAGTAAGTAGAAGAAAGGAAATAATAAATAGAAAAAGAAATCAGTACAATAAAAAAAATAGAAAAAAATCAATGAAACCAAAGGTTGGTTCTTTGAGAAGATAATAAAATTCATAAACCTTTAGCAAGTTGATTAGGAAAAAAAAGAAGAGAAGACACAACTTCCCGATATCAGGAATGAGAGTGGGCCACCACTACCAATCCTACAGACATTAGAAAGATAAGGCAGTATTATGAATAACTTTATATCAAAATTCTATAAATTTGATTGAATGGACAAATACCTTGAAGAACACAAACTACCAAAGCTAACTCAAGAAAAAAAATAGAAAACCTAAATAGCCCAATACCTAGAAATTAAATTTTATTTGAAAACCTTCCCAAAAAGGAACTTTAGGCATAAATGTCTCCACTGGTGAATTCTACCAAACACCACTTCTACACAAGAAGAAGAAAAAATAAATGCCACTTCTACACAAAATCTTTGAGAAATTTGAAGTAAACGTTTCCTAACATTCTATGAGGTCAACATTACCCTGCTACCCAAACCAGAAAAAGATATTACAAGGAAAGAAAACTATACCTCAATATCTATCATAGAGATAGATGCAAAAATAACTTAAAATTTTAGCAAATAAAATCCAGCAATATATAATTGATGATTATGAACGATTGGGCTTCATCTTAGAAATGCAAGGATGATGCAACATTCACAAATTTGCATAATTTATCATTTGGACAAACTGAAGAAAAAACATGATTATATCAATAGATGCAGAAGAAAATCATTTGCCAGACTCCAACATTCACTGCTGATAAAAAAAATAATAACTAAGAATATTTAGGAAGTTTTTTAGCCTATAAACAGGGATTTACTTAAGAAAAAAACAAAAAACAAAAAACACTACAGCTAATGTCCAGCCTACTGGTGAAATGTTGAAGGTTTACTCCCTAAGTTTGGCAGGGATGTCTCCTCTCACTACATCTGATCAGTATTCTACTGGAAGTTCTAGCCATTGCCATAAGGGGAAAAATAAAGATTAGAATGAAGTAAAATTGGTTTTGCTTCCAGATGACTTGTTCTTCTGTACAGAAAATTCTAAGGAATCTACAAAACAGCTGCTAGAACTATTAAGTGGGATTAACAAGTTTGCAGGCTATAAGATACATATATAAAAATTAATTGTGGTATTTCTGTATAGTAGCAGCAAACCATCAGGAACAGAAATTTTTAAAAATACCATTTATAATAGCATCAAACATTTGAAATCCTTAAGGGTAAATCTGGCAAAAGATGTGTAAGACTTGTGCACTAAGCACTATGAAGGCTTGCTGAGGTAAATCAAAGACCTAAATAAATGGAGCAATATATCATGTTAATGTATAGGAAGACACAATATTAAGAGATCAATTATTCCCATATTAGTCTCTGGATTCATTGCAATCCCAAGCAAAATCCCAATAGGCATTTTTTTAGTAGAAATTGACAACCTGAATCTCAAATTCATATGAAACTACAAAGAATCAAGAATTGCTCAAACAACTTTGAAAAATAAGAATAAAGTTAGAGGACTCGCCAGGCGCGGTGGCTCATCCCTATAATCCCAACACTTTGGGAGGCCAAAGCAGGTGGACCTCTTGAGCTTAGGAGTTCAAGACTAGCCTGGGCAACATTGTGAGACCCTGTCTCTACAAAAAATAATAATAAAAAAAAAATTAGCTGGGTGCGGTGCTACACGCCTGTAGTGCAAGCTACCTGGGAGGCTGAAGTGGGAGGATCACCTGAGTCTGGGAGGTTGAGGCTGCAGTGAGCTGTGATCCTGCCACTGCACTCCAGCCTGGGCGACGGAGTGAAATATTATCTCAAAAACAAAACAAAACAGTTAGAGGACTCATTCCATCTGATTTCAAAACTTACTCATCCTACCCGAATCAAAAACTTACTACAAAGCTATAGTAATCAAAACAGTGTTATATTAAAGATAGACTTAGAACAATGGACAGGATAGAATTCAGAAATATATCTATACATATGGACAATTGATTTTCAACAAAGGTGCCATAGCAGATTCTACTGTGAAGGGATAATATTTTTCAGCAAATGGTGCCGGAACAATTGGGTAGCCATTTGCAAAAGAATGGTTCTCAACCTTTTCTTCACACTATACACAAATATTAACTCAAAATGGATTATACACCAAATGTGAGAGCTAAAATTATCAAACTTCTGAAAGAAAACACAGGAGAAGGTTTTAGTCACATTGGCTTGGCAATATTTATTTAATAAGACATGTAAAATCATGAACTATAAAATGAAATAAATTAATCAATTCCGTTTCATCAAAATTTAAAACTTTTGCTCTTCAAAAGGCCCTACTGCAAAGTTAAAATGGCAAGCCAAAGACTGGAAGAAAATATTGGCAAAACACATATCTGACAAAGAACTTGTATCTAGAATATATAAAGAATGTATACGACTTTATAAAAGACAACACAATTTTTGAAATGGCAGACGTTTGAACAGACAGTTTATCAAATAAGATATATATTTTAAAATAAGCATATGAAAAGACACTCAACATCATTATTCCTTAGGGAAATGTAAACTAAAAGCACAATGAGATACCACTACACACCCCTAGAAAGAATAAAATAAACAGGATTGGCCATATAAGTATTTACAGTCATGAGACTCTCATACACTGTTAGATAGGAATGTAAAGTCTTATGTTCACTTTGAAAAAAGTTTGTCAGTTTCTCACAATGTTAAATGCTTACTGTACAACCAAGCTATTTCATTCCTAGATATGTAGCAAACAGAAATGAAAGCATTTGTCTACACAACGCCTAAAAGTTGTTCACAGCAGCTTTGTTAATAGCTAACACCTGGAAACAACTCAAATGTCCATCAACAGGTGAATAGATAAACAAATTGTGCTACATCCATACAATGGAATATGGCAAATTAAAGGGAACAGACTATTGATACGTGCAGCAATATGAATGAATCTCAGAATAAATATGCTAAAGGAAAGATGCTAGATAAAAAGAACACATATGATTCAATTTTTTAAAAATTCTAGAAAATTGGAAGTATTTATTATTGACAGAAAATGGATCAGTGGTTACTTAAGGACAGGACTGGGGAAAGGAAGGGATGCTCTCCAAAACGTCAAAAGAAAATTTGGGGGGATAATGGTTATGCTCATTGTCTTGTTTTTGGTGATGATTTCCGTCCAAACTCATCAAATTGTACTATATAAACTTTTCCAGTTTGTTGTATGTGAATTATACTGCAATGCAACTGTAAACACACACATTCACACACACACACATGCACACACAAACATGCCTGAAAGAGTCATTTAAGAACATTATTTATCTAACCCCCTTATTCTACAGATGAGGAACTTGGGGTCCTAATAGGTCAAGGTCACACAGCTAATTCATTTATTAGACTGAGATTAGATTGGAACATAAGTGTCCTTATTTGTGGCCTTGCACTTCTTAGTACACTAAAGGCAGAGCTCAGACCAAGGAAATAAATTTCAATTGGTGGATTTTCAGGCCTTTGTGGCAAACCAGTGGAAAAGAGACATAAACATGATGAAAAGGGGTGACTTTCCCAGGATCCTTTCAGTGATGTGCTGGAACTGAAGTACTGTCTCATGAAAGTTGATGGTTAAATTTTCAGGAATTTTGCAAGTTGACTATTTAAACAAAGCCGTTACCAAAAATTAAATCATAAACTTACAATTAAATAAATTATATTAAAATAAAGGTAATACAAACTCAAAACTCATCACTTTCTAATTATTTTGCTGCATTTTACTATCTGTGCTCATAAGGTTATTCATGTCGGTTTTATCTGTGTGGTGGAAATATTAAATAATGGTGTTCTACATATTTTCTCTAATGACATAACTTTGTTAGCTTGAAATTAGCCATGGTGGGTGTGTTTATACCATAGAAATTAGTAAATGCTACAATTCAGGGATCCCCCTCACCCTCACCCAGAGAACTGGTTGTTAGAAACACTTACCAGCACATTTCTGCCTTAAAGCATCACTTGCCCTGGCTTTCATTTAAGGCTGGCCTGGAATACAACCCATCAGTGCCTAAAGTCATCCTAGGTAAACAGTGGGCAATCATTAAATGTTCTACTGTAACCAACCATCCTAGTTTGCCCAGGATCCCCCTGTTTTAACATGGAACATCCCTGGAAACCCCTCAGTTCTGGGAAAGCAGGATGATTGATCACTCTAGTGTTTGTACACTTTTCAAAAAAAGGAACCAGGTGGGTAAATCGATTGAAAGTTGCATACTTTCATGGCAAAAAAAAATTGCCTAAACATGTCTCCATCTGTGAGATAACTAGTGGCACATTTGTGAATAAAATTCCATATATTCAATTCGTTATACAGTCTCAATAGTAGCCAAGAAGGAAAGACAGAGCCTTACACATGTTAGGTGTTCAATAAATGTTCATTGGTGATAGATGGCTGGTGAAAGGCAAGCCTACCATTGGAATTGAGTCTCAAAGATGATAGAAAGTGAAACACTGGTCTACCAGTTGGTGGCAAATGCAGGTGGCAGTGACTCTGGATCTGAGGCAAGCAAGGGTTAGGAAATCCTTAAGAGAGAAAAGATCAGAAAAGATACTGTCAACAAGAGTAATGTGTAAGCACTAAAGGGGGTGTCAGCAACTTTGAGGTGTTTGTTCTGGTTGTTACCACTTTGAGAACATCAAAGGAGTTTACTGGGAAGGGCCTGCTCATTTCACTTCATATTCTTTTTCTTTTGTTCAAGGCTCACTCTACCCAAGGGCTTAGTAAGCAGTTGCCTACTCTATACGGGAAAGTTTTCTTTGTCCAAAGACCTGATCCTTTCCCCATTCCCAGGCCTTCAGTTTTCACCACAAGCCTCTCTCATGAGATATGGTGTTTGAAAGCACTGCATAGTGAAGAAACAAGAAACTATTAGCAGCCTGTTAACACCTGACCACTAATTAGGTTAGCATATTAGCTCCTGACTGGTTCCCAGGAGTCTAGAACTTACAGAACAAGTGACTTTTAGTGGTTAGAAGAGGAGAGGGAAAGAGGAGGTTCTGGAGCTTGGTAGACAACATGGCAGGCTTGGTCTGGGCATATCAGTAAGTGCTTAAACTGGAGAAGGAGGTAATGGCCTGGGGAAAGAAGGTGTACACCACTAACAAATGTCACCCACTTGCCAGTTTTATTTATAGTTGATTCAGTTTCTCTTACTCTCTTGTGTCTTTGTTGCATTCCTAACTCTAGGAAATCTTCCCTGAATGAGTTGGAGGTGCAGTAACATGTTCCATTCCCTAGTGGGAATGTATCTTGCCCCACCTCACCAAACCACTCCTTAATCCCCATTAGAATGAGCTGGGGGTGTGCCCCCTTTTCCAAAAGAAACAGATACTAATAATTGTATTAGTCCATTCTTGCATTGCCATAAAGAAATACCTGAGACTGGACAATTTATAAAGAAAAGAGATTTTATGAACCATTCACCTAGACCAGACTTATGGTTCTGCACACTGTATAGGAAGCATGATGCTGGCATCTGCTTGGCTTCTGGGGAGGCCTCAGAAAACTTACAATCATGGTGGAAGGCAAAGGGGGAGCCGGCATGCCTCCTGGCCAGAGCAGGAGGAAGAGAGAGTGAAGGGAGAGGTGCCACACACTTTTAAATGACCATATCTCATGAGAACAAACTCACTATTGTGAGGACGGTACCAAGAGGGACGTTGATAAATCATTCAGGAGAAATTGTCCCCATGATCCAATCACCTTCCACCAGGCTTCACCTCCAACACTGGGGATTACAATTTGACATGAAATTTGGGCAGGGACACAGATCCAAACCATATCAATCATAATAATAGCAATAGGAATTATTACTGTTCAAGAAGCTATTAATATTTGTACAGGCATCGTATTTTACTAAATTTTGTTATCTAATTCTATGAAGTAGATATTTATTTTCTTGATGTTACGTGTAAGAGTCAGAGCCATCAAGTAATATGCCAAAGGCCATACAGGTAGTAAGTGGCAGAGCCAAATTTCAACTCTATATCTGACTCTAAAACCTGTGCTGTTAACAACCAAACCTCTTGATATAGACTTCAGCTAGGCGTGGAGGAAGAAGGAGGTAGACATAAAAGAATTATTCCATTCAACAAATGTGTCTGTACTTCCTACTATGTGTTGAATCTATGGAGTATAAAAAGATCAATGTGCACTGCCCCGGCCCTTAATGAGATTAGTTCAGCAGAGGGGATATGACCGTTGTTCTAATAGCTCTAATAAAAGGCAGAGTTGGATCAGTACCATAACATAATAATGATAATAGCTACCATTTATTCAGAGCATAGTATGTGTCAGGCACTGTGCTAATGCATTCTACATATATTTAATCTTCATGACAGTTCTGGAACTATTAATATTAGTCAATTTTATACATGAGAAAAGACTAATAGATGGTTAATTAACTTTGTGGCTCAGAATAATGTGTTACTGTGCTCTTCAGAAGCAAAAGGAGAGAAGTGTACTCAATATTCACTTATACAAAATTTTTGAGTGAACAAAGTATTTGCACCCAGCTCAGTGCCTATAAACCAGAATCACCATCTGCTTCTGTATCACCTGTACCTCAGCCAGCCGTGAATCTGAAGTATCTTGACCTTATACTTTCATTTCATTTGGAACCTTGAGAACAGTGAAACCCACTACAGTCCTATCACTGGCTACCACTACAAAAGTCCCCCACCTCCTTTTTATGTTCAAAACCATTTATTGATTATGAATATACTAAGTGCCACTGAATGGTACACTTTAAAATGGTTAAATTAGTGAATTTCATGTTATGTGTATTTTACAATAAAAAACATTTGTTAACAAAATGTTAATTTTTATGAAAAGTTTAATATACATTGCTTGCTTCCAAAAAGTTATCTTCCTGCCAAAAAGTTTCCAAAGCTATATAATTAGGGCAACAGAACCTTTTTCCAAGGAGAACAACAGACCAGCTCTACTGCCACCTGGGCAGACTTTTGGAGAGCAGTTTTGCTTCCATTGTCTCTCATATTCTTATAGGTTGTGCTTCTTATCCCAGCCTTTCTTTCCATGTCTTCCTTTCCTCATAAATATTTCTACTATGTTCCCCAGATTCTTTGTTGTGTGGTGAACAAGCTCTCTTACATGCTCACCCTTGTCACCAAATGCTACTTGTGCACCACTTCCAGGCCATTGTTTGTCTTCTTTGCTGGAACCACCACTTTAACCCATGCCAGAAGAATCAATCACTTACCACAGCTCATCTCTGTTGCCTAGCCACTGGTCATGCCCCCAAAGTAATCCAGGCCTTTTGGCTTCTAACACATATCTTTCCTTGCCAACATTCATGTCATTGTCCTGGGGGGTTTCAAAGTCCAAGTGGTTTATTACTCCAAACCATTGGCCTAGCAGTTCCTGACTTTTTGAAACATAATGACCTTGACCTGCCTCCATTTTAGTCGTCCTTTTTCATGTCCGCTCTCTAGACTTGTGCAGCTTAATATAGTAGCCACTAGCCATAGGTGATTGTTGAAATTTAAAATTAACTGAAATTAAATAAATTTTTTAAATCAGCTCTCACTTGCACCAGCCGCATTTTAAGTGCTCAATAGCTACATGTGGCTAGAGGCTAACATATCAGATAGTGCAGACAGAGAAAATTTCCATTACCGTGGAGAGTTCTATTAGATAGCACAGCTTCCAACATTGTCCTCACCCAGAATATATATTTCTGCTCCACTGAAGAAATATTAAAAAATGTAACCAAATGTGGTAGCATGTGCCTATAGTCACAGCTACTCAGGAGGCTGAAGCAGGAAGACTATTTGAGTCCAAGGAATTTGAGGCTGTAGTGCACTATGATCATTCCTGTGAATAGCCACTGTACTCCACCCTCTCTGTCCCTTAAAAAACAAAACAAACAGAAAAAACACTGCACTCCAGCCTGGGCAACAGAGTGAGACCCAGTCTCAAAACACAAAAACAAACAATAAAGAAATAAGTGTCCCCAAATTTAAAGGCACAAAAATACTGCATCTGGAAAAATGGCAGGTAGGAGGAGGGACTAACTTGCAGCTCCCACTTGGATGGACAGGGTAGCGTGCGGAGACTCAAATCGTGAACTTTTGCTCCAAGAACTACCGCTTGAGCATACCAGGAAAGCTGAGAGAATCCACAGATCCTTTGAAAGAAGTGGCTTGTTGCTGCAGGCTCTGTGAGACAGATGAAAAACCGTGAGTGCCCAAAGTGTGAGAGGGGAAACATTTGCCCCCAGACACACATCCTCACTGGAGATCCTGAAGATCCAGATCATGGGAGAAGGATTTGACCTTACCTGGAGCTGAGATGAATTTAGAGAGCCGAGCAAAATACAGGGATATAAGAAGCAATGGGAAGAGCCCTGTGGGCACTCTCAGTCCCCAGGGAAGCCATTCCTGACTTTGTCTCACAGGAATCCATGGGGTGGGCTGTCAGTGGAATTGGGGAAAGCCCACAGGGAGAAGGAAACTTCTAGCTGAACTTCGTAACAATTTCAACTGAATGCAAAGTTTCCTGGACAGAATCCACGGGAGGGAGCAAACGGGTAGTGTGGATACAAGCAGGGTAACTGTGGCAGGCAGGGAAGCATGAAACCTGAAAGCCCTACTTGCTTTCTCAGTGGGGAGGCTTGTAGCCTGGGGTAAGTTCTCAGCCCTGCTCACCAGCTGCCTGGGAATAAACTCAGTGCAGCTGGCTGGGGCATGGTGGAAGTGAGACTGGCCTTTTGGGCTGTGTGAGAACCCGGTGAGACTGTCACTGCTGGCTTTCTCGCACTTCCCTGGTGACCTGTATGACATAGCAGAGACAGCCATAGTCCCCCTGGGAACGTAATTCCATTGGCCTGAGAACCACACTCCTATCCTCCACAGCAGCCACAGCAAGCCCTGCCTAAGGAGATTCTGAGCTCCGACACAACCAACCCTGCCAGCACCTTATGGTCTTTCTCAACCCATCCTGGTAGCTGAAGAAAAAGGACATAATCTCTTGAAAGCTCTATGGCCCCACCCTCTGCCTGAGACACCCCAAATACTTATCCACATGACCCTAGGGCAAGCTTATATCCTCCCTATGATACCACAGCTGATGCTGTCTTGAAAGCACCACCTCCCGGCTGGAGGCTAACCAACACAAAACCAGTGCACTAAACAAAACTAAAACAAAGGACCCTCATAGAGTCCACCTTACTCCCTTGCTACTGCCAGTGGAGATGCACAGGTGCACAGATGGCTAACAAACATATGAAAAAATGTTCAACATCACTAATAACCATGAGATGCAAATCAAAACCATGATGTAATACCACCTTACTCCTGCAAGAATGGCCATAATAAAAAAATTTAAAAATAATAGATGTTGGTGTGGATGTGGTGAAAAGGGAACACTTTTACACTGCTAGTGAGAATGTAAACTAGTCCAGCCACTATGGAAAACAGCCTGGAGATTCCTTAAAGAACCAAAAGTAGATCTACCATTTGATCCAGCAGTCCCATTACTGGGTATCTATCCAGAGGAAAAGAAGTAATTATACTAAAAAGATACTTGCACACATATGTTTATAGCAGCACAATTTGCGTTTGTAAAAATGTGGAATCAGCTCAAATTCCCATCAGTCAACTAGTGGATAAAGAAAATGTGGTATATATATACCATGGAATACTACTCAGCCATAAAAAGGAATGAAATAATGGCATTTGCAGTAACATGGATGGAATTGGAGACCACTGTTCTAAGTGAAATAGCTCAGGAATGGAAAAACAAACATCATATGTTCTCACTCTTAAGTGGGAGATAAGTTATGAGGACACAAAGGCATAAGAATGATACAATGGACTTTGGAGACTCGGAGGAAAGGGTGGTAGGGGGATGAGGGATAAAAGACTACACATTGGGTATAGTGTGCACTGCTTGGGTGATGGGTGCACCAAAATTCCAGAAACCACCACTAAAGAACTTATCCATGTAACCAAACACTACCTATTGCCCAAAAATCTATTGAAATAAAAAATAAAAATTAAAAAAAATGAATCAAGAAAAAAATGTGTTTTGTATCAATTTGCTAGGCACCTTGCAAGGAGTTGAGGAGTTGTGAACAAAACAGACATTATCTATTAAGGTTGCTATATAGCTATAATAATCAAGACAGTATAGTGTTAGTGGTGGGATAGACACATAGATCATTGAAACAAAATAGAGAACTTAGAAATAGGCCTGCGTAAGTATGTCCACTTTTTTGCACAAGTGATTCAATGGAGGAAGGGTAGACTTTTCACCAAATGGTATTGGAGCAATTGGACATTCATAGGCCAAAACAAAACAAAAAGCCCCAGCCTAAGCCTCATACAAAAACTAACTCAAATTGAGCCATGAACTTAAATGTAAAATGTAAAACTGTAGGCCAGGTGCGGTGGCTCATGCCTGTAATCCCAGCACTTTGGGAGGCCAAGGCGGGTGGAACATGAGGTCAGGAGATCGAGACCATCCTGGCCAACATGGTGAAACCCCATCCCTACTAAAAATACAAAAATTAGCCGGGTGGGGTGGTGTGCGCCTGTAGTCCCAGCTACTTGGAAGCTGAGGCAGGAGAATTGCTTGAAACCGGGAGGCGAAGGCTGCAGTAAGACGAGATTGCACCACTGCACTCTCCAGCCTGGCAACAGAGCAAGGCCCTGTCTCAAAAAAATAAAATAAAATAAAATAAAATAAAATAAAATAAAATAAAATAAATAAATAAATAAAGTAAAACTGTAAAACATTAGGACAAACAGAGGAGAAGAACGTGGGAGAAGACCTCTAGGATCTAGACCTAGTCATAAGTTCTTTGGTTTGACACCAAAAGAACAGTGTATAAAAGGAAAAAAATAGAGGAAACTGTTCTATACCTTGAGTGTATTAATGTCAATATTCTGAGTATGATGTTACACTATAGTTTTCTAAGATGTTACCATTGGGAAAAACTAGGTGGGGGTTACCTGAGATTGTTCCATATTATTTCTTATAACTGAATATCAATCTACAGTTATTTCAAAATAATTCAATTTTAAAAAGTTAAGGGAGGTGAACATTTCAAGAAGGAGGAAATGATTAACTGGTTCAAAAGTTACCAAAAAGTCAAGTAAGTTGAAAAATGAAAAAACAGTTTGACAATATGGAGGTTATTGTGACATGAACAAGAGCTTTTCTTGCTGTAGTAAAGGAGCTGGAGAGCAGGTAGAAGTAGACTGAGCTTTCCTTCTCTCGCCATGTGACATACCTGCTCCTCCTGCGCCTTCCACCATGAATGAAAGCTTCCTGAGGTCCTGACCAGAAGCAGATGTTGGTGCCATGCTACCTGTACAGCCTGCAGAACCATTATTTTTAAAATTAATTATATATATATATATATAATTTATATATGTGTTTTTGTTTTTGTTTTTGTTTTTGTTTTTTTGAGACAGAGTGTCACTCTGTCACCTAGGCTGGAGTGCTGTGGTGAGATCTCGGCTCACTGCAACCTCTGACTCCTGGGTTTAAGCGATTCTCCTGCCTCAGCCTCCTGAGTAGCTGGGATTACAGGCACCCTCCACCATATCCAGTTAATTTTGTATTTTTAGTAGAGATAGGGTTTCACTATTTTGGCCAGGCTAGTCTTGAACCCCTGACCTCAAGTGATCTGCCTGCCCGGGCCTCCCAAAGTGCTGGGATACAGGTGTGAGCCACCACACCTGGCCAGAACCATTGTTTTAATGATAATGCAGTTTCCATTAATAAAGCTGATTCCAACATACATGGTGTTTAAACGTGAACTTTTAAGTTAAGATGGTGGATGAGAGGCTTTTAGTGTGCCTTGGTCACTTGGAAATAGCAAAATAGTGTATAAAGATAAACTCTGTGAGCTTTAATTCAAGAAGAAAAATGGGAATTCCCTGGAATCATGATGAACACTCCAGATCCCAGGGAGGAGGACATGGGCAAACAGTCCCCATGACATTGTCCAGCTGATAAGAGCCTGGGACAAGAGAAGATCTGCTACAGCTACAATTTCTCTTGGGTGATGAGACGCTGCCAGGGCTGGCTTGGCAACCTGGAACTGGTGTGCATGTGTCATTGCTGGGTTCCCTAGCCTGCTGCCCTGAGATTGTGGTGCAGTGGAGCCCTCTCTGCTCTACCCCCAAGTGGAACTCCAGGCATTCGGAGCACTTGCTCACATGGACAGGCAGCCTGAGTTGCCCCATCCCTCTTGGGAATAGGTTGTGGTGCAATGGATCCCTCTCTGCTCCATGTCCAGGCAGAGCTCCATACCCTCAAAGCTTGTGCTTGCCCAGATTGACAGCCTGAGTCACTTCACCCTTCCTGTTCAGAGATCTAGGTGCAGAGGGCCCTCTCTGCTTCATGCCCAGGCAGATCTCCAGGCATGCAGAGCACCTGCTTGCTTGGTACAGCAGCCTGACACCCCACTCCTACGCAGAGATCATGGTGCAGGGGGGCCCTCTCCACTTCACACCCAGGCAGATCACCAGGTATTAGGAGCACCCATTTGCCAGGGTCAGCAGTCTGAGTTGCCTGCCCTTCCTGTGCAGATGTAGTGGTGCAGTGGGGCCCTCTGCACTCCACACCCAGGCAGATCTCCAGGAATCTGGAGCACCCACTCTCTTGGATTAGGAGTTTAGGCCATCTCCTCCCCCGTGCAGAGAACTTGTGACATAGGAGGTTTCCCAGCTCCATGCCTAGGCACACCTCTAGGCACTTGGTAACCGCTGACTGGATTCTCCATTGGTGCTGGTGCTTGTGCCTGTCATCAGGATAACCTGTAAGTGGGCCTGCTTGGCCTAGCCTGGCCATCTTGCCCCCTGACAACCCGGGGCTGAACAGGAAGCTCAGATCACTGTGCACTCCGTGGATCAGCCCATCGCCTGAAGCAATATACAGCTACTCTCAGTAAACAAAGATGAAATATATACCCAGCTGCATTGACGGCAGCTGGCTCTTACTTATAAGCGCCATCTACTGGCTTACAAGTCAAACCGCATAGCCCAATATAAAATCTGCTTGCAGAAGTGCATAGGGCTTTGGGAGCAAAGCCAAAAGACCCTACCCACCAGTCACACAACCTAGAAAGAGGGAGAAAGGGAAAGGGAAAGAAAAAACATGATAATATTATAGGAAAATAGACAAAAATCCTACCTGTAAAGAATAATTAAAAATTAGAAAGTGCTAGTGTCTCTAGAAGAGAAGAAACCATTGTAAGAATTCTGACACCATGAAAAACCTGAATGTAGTGAACCTACCAAAGAATCACACTAGCTCTCCAGTAATGGTCGCTAATCAAAATGGAAACTCAGAAACAATAAAGAATTCAAAGCATGGATTGCAAGAAAGCTCAATGGGATCCAAGACAAGACTGAAAATCAATACAAAGAAACTTCTAAAGCAATCCAGGAAATGGAAGATATAAACATCTTAAAAATAAATCAGTCAAAGCTTCTGGAATACAAAAACTCACTTAAGGAATTTCAAAATGCAATTGAAAGCTTTATCAATAAACTAGACCAAGCGGAAGAAATAATTTCAGAGCTTAAAGACCAGTTTTTTGAACTAACCCAGTCAGACAAAAATAAAAAAGAATTTTAAAAAAAAGTCTGTGAGAAATTTGGGATTATGTAAAATGACCAAAACTATGAATTGTTGGCTTTTCTGAGAGAGATGGAGAAAAAAGTAAACAACCTGGAAAATATATTTGAGAGAATAATTCAAGAAAAATTCTTAAATCTTGCTAGAGAAATAGACATCCAGATACAAGAAATTCAGAGAACACCTGTGAGATACTATACAAAATAATCATCACCAGATTTGTCAAGGTCACCACTAAAGAAAAAAATCTTAAAGGCAGCTAGAGTAAAAGATCAGCTCATATACAAAGGGAACCCCATCAGGCTAATGGCGGACTTCTCAGCAGAAACCTTACAAGCCAGGAGAGATTGGGGGCCTAGTTTAGCCTTCTTAAAGAAAAGAAATTCCAACCAAGAATTTCATATCCTGCCATGCTAAGCTTCATAAGCAAAAGAGAAATAAAATCTTTTCCAGACAAGCAATTTACTACCACTAGACCAGCCATACAAGGGATCCTTAAGTGAGTTCTAAACATGTAAATGAAATAATGATACCTGCTACCAAAAAACACACTTAAGTACATAGCTCACAGACCCTATAAAGCAACCTTACAACAGAAACTACAAAGAAACCAGCTAACAACTTCACACTGGGCTCAAAAACTCACATATTAATGCTGACCTTGAATGTAAATGGTCTAAATGTCCCCAGTTAAAAGGCACAGAGTGGCAAGTTGGATTAAAAAAAGATCCATCAATCTTCTGTCTTCAGGAGACTCATCTCACACTTAATGATGCTCATAGACTCAAGGTAAAGGGTTGGAGAAAGATCTATCACATAAAAGGGAAACAAGCAAGAGCAAGAGTCACTATTCTTACATCAGATAAAAGAGACTTTAAACCGACAACAGTAAAAAAGGACAAAGAAGGGCATTACATAATGTCAAAAAGTTCAATTCAACAAGAAGACTTTATTATCCTAAATATATACACACACCAACATTGCAACACCCAGATTCATCAAACAAGTACTTCTAGATCTATGAAAAAACTTAAATAGTCACACAATAATAACAGGGAACTTCAACAACCCACTGACAGCATTAGACAGATGATCAAGGCGGAAAACTAACAAAGAAATTCGGACTTGATAATTGAAACCAAAATGACATTTGACCAGTTGTATCTAATAGACATATACAGAATACCCCATCCATTAACTGCACAGAATACACATTCTTCTCATCTGCATACTAAATATACTCTAAGAAAGACCACATGCTTGACCATAAAGCAAATTCAATAAATTAAAAAAAAAATTAAACTCATACCAACCATACACTTGGAACATAGTGAAATAAAAATAGAAATCAATAGCAAGAAGATCTCTCAAAACCACACAATCATATGGAAATTAAACAATTTGCTCCTGAATGGCTTTCAGATAAACAATTAAATTAAGGCAGAAATTTAAAAAAAATTGAAATCAGTAAAAACAGAAACACAAGATGCCAAAATCTCTGGGAGACAGCAAAAGCAGTGTTAAGGAGAAAGTTCATAGCACTAAATGCCTACCTCAAAAAGTTAGAAAAATCTCAAATTAATGATGTGACATCACACTTAGAGGAGCTAGAAAAATAAGAACAAACTAACTGAAAATCTAGCACAAGAAAATAAATCAGGGAAAAAGTGAGAAAAATTGAGACCAAAATTTCATAAAAAGCATTAAATAACAAATCAGAAGTTTATTTGAAAGGATAAACAGGATTGAAAGAATGCTAGCTACATTGACAAAGAAAAAAGAGGGAAGATCCAAATAAGTACAATAATAAATGACAAAGGTGACACTATAACGGATCCAAGAAATACAAAAGATCCTCAGAGGTTATTATGAACACCTCTATGCACACAAACTAGAAAATCTATATGAAATGGGTAAATTCCTGAAAACACACAACCTTCCAAGACTGAATCAGGAAGAAATGGAAACTCTGAACAGACCAATAGAGTTCTGAAATTGAATCAGGAATCAAAAGCCTACCAATTAAAAATGCCCCAGACCAAATGGATTCACAGCCAAATTCCACCGGATGTACAAAGAATAGCTAGTACCAATTCTACTGAAACTATTCCAAAAAATTGAGGAGGAGGAATTGCTCCCTACTCATTGTATGAAGCCAACACCACCCTGATACCAAAACCTGGTAAAGGCACAACAAGAAAAGAAAACTACAGGCCAACATTCCTGATGAACATAGATGCAAAAATCCTCAAGAAAATACTAGTAAACTGAATCCAGCAGCATAACAAAAAGTTAATTTATCATAATCAAGTAGGTTTCATTTCTGGGATGCAATGTTGGTTCAGCAAAGCAATAAAAGTGATTCACCATGTGAACAGAATTAAAAACAAAAACCATATGATCATATTGACAGATGCGAGAAAAGCTCCTGATAAAGTTCAATACCCTTCATGATAAAAACCCTCAATGTATTAGGCATTGAAGGAACATACCTCAAAATAATAAGAACCATCAAAGACAAACCCACAGCCAACATCATACTGAGCAGGCAAATGCTGGAAGCATTCCCCTTGAGAGTAGGAACAAGAAAAGGATGCCTACTCTCACCACCCCAATTAAACATAATACTGAAAGTACTGGCTGGTGCAGTCAGGCAAGAGAAAGAAAGAAAATGCATCTGATATAGTTTAAATATTTTCCTTCTCCTAATCTCATGTTAAAATGTAATCCCCAATGTTGGAGGTTGGGCCCAGTTGGAGGTGTTTGGATCATGGGGGCAGATCTCTCATGAATGGCTTGGTGCCGTCTTCATGGTAAGGAGAGAATTCTCACTCTATGAGTTCATGTGAGATCTGGTTGTTTAAAAGAGTCTAGGACACCCTCCTCCTGCTTCCTCTCTTGCCATGTGATGTGCTGGCTCCCCCTTCACCTTCCACCATGATTGTAAGCTTCCTGAGGTCCTCACCAGGAGCATTTGCAGGCACCATGCTTTCTGTACAACATGCAGACCATGAGTCAAAATAAAACCCTTTTTTTTTCCTTACAAATTACCAAGTGTCAGGTATTCCTTTATAGCAACACAAAAACAGACTCACACAGAATCCAAATAGGAAAAGAAGTCAAACTGTCTCTCTTCACTGATGATACAATTCTATACCTAGAAAACCTTAAAAACTCCAGTGAAAGGCTATAAAACTGATCAAAGATTTCAGTACAGTTTCAGGATACAAAATCGTTGTATAAAAATCAGTAGTATTACTCGGGAGGCTGAGGCAGGAGAATGGCGTAAACCCGGGAGGTGGAGCTTGCAGTGAGCTGAAATCTGGCCACTGCACTCCAGCCTGGGCGACAGAGCAAGACTCCATCTCAAAAAACAAAACAAAACAAAACAAAAAAAAGTAGCATTTCCAAACACCAATAACACTCAAGCCTAGAGCCATTTACAGGAACCACAAAACAAACAAACAAACAAAAACTAGGAATACATTTAACCAAGGAGATGAAAGATCTCTACAAGGAAAGCTATAAAACACTGGTGAAAGAAATCATAAATGACACAAATGGAAAAACATTCCACGCTCATGGATTGGGAGAATCAATATTTGTAAAAATGACCACATTGTCCAAAGTAATCTATAGATTCAACACTATTCCTGTCAAGCTACCAACATCAGTTTTCACAGAATTAAAACAATATATTGTAAACTTCATACAGAACCAAGAAAGAGCCTGAATAGCCAAAGCAATCCTAAGCAAAAAGAACAAAGCCAGAAGCATCATATTACCTGACTTAAAAGTATACTATAAGCTACAGTAACCAAAATGGCCTGGTACTGGTATAAAAACAGCATATAGACCAATGGAACAAAATGGAGAATCCAGAAATAAAGCCACATACCTACAGCCATCTGATCTTTTACAAAGTTGACAAATATAAGCAATGAGGAAAGGATTTCCTATTCAATGAATGGTTCTGGGATAGCTAGCTAGCCATATGCAGAACAAAGAAACTGGACCCCTACATTTCACCAAATACAAACATTAACTCAAGGTGGATTAAAAATTTAATATAAGACTTCAAATTAAGAATCCTAGAAGAAAACCTAGGAAATACCTTTTTGGACATCAGCCTTGGGAAATAATTTATGACTAAGTCCTCAAGCAATTGCAACAAAACCAAAAATTGACAAGTGGGGTCTACTTAAATAAAGAGCTTCTGCACAGCAAAAGGAACCATCAATAGAGTAAACAGACAACTCACAGAATGGGAGAAAATATCCACAAAGTATGCATCTGACAAAGTCTAATATCCAGAATCTATAAAGAGCAATTATAAGAAGCAAAAAAACTAATTACTCCGTTAAAAAGTGGGCAAAAGACACGAACAGACACTTCTCAAAAGAAGGCATATGAGCGGCCAATAAACATACGAAAACATGTTTGTCATCACTAATTATTAGAGAAATGAAAATCAAACTCCTTTCACACTAGTTAGAATGAATATTATTAAAAAGTTAAAAAAAAAAAACAGATAGTGGCAAGGCTGCAGAGAAAATGGAATGCATATACACTGTTGTTGGGTCTGTAAATTAGTTCAGCCACTGTGGAAAGCAGTTTAGAGATTTCTTGAAGTAAAAACAGAATTACCATTCGACCCAGCAGTCCCTTTACTGGGTATAGTCCAAAAAGAAAATGAATCGTTCTACCAAAAAGACACATGAACTCATGTGTTCATCACAGCACTATTCACAATAGCAAAGACATGGGATCAATCTGGGTGCACATCAGTGGTGAACTGGTTAAAGAAAATTTGGTACATACACACCATGGAATACTGTGCAGTCATAAAAAGAACAAAATCATGTCCTTTGCAGCAACATGGATGCAGCTGGAGACCATTATCCTAAGCGAACTAATGTAGGAACAGAAAACCAAATACCACATATCTTGTTGTAAACGGGAGCTAAACATTGGGTACACATGGACATAAAGATGGCAGCAATAAAGGCCAGCCTCAGTGGCTCACGTCTGTAATCCCAGAACTTTGGGAGGCTGAGGTGGATGGATTGCTTGAGCTCAGGAATTGGAGACAACATAGTGAAACCCCATCTCAAGAAAAAAAAAAAAAAATTAGCCGGGCATGGTGGCACACGCCTGTAGTTCCAGCTACTTGGGGAGCTGAGGCAGGAGGGTTGCTTGAACCCAGGAGGTCGAGGCTGCAGTGAGCGGAGATCACGCCACTGCACTCCAGCCTGGGTGACAGAATAAGACCCTGTCTTAAACACACACACACACATGCACACACGCACACACACACACACACCCTTACAAAAGATGGCAACAATAGAAACTAGGGACTACTGGAGGGGAAAGGAGGAAGGCTGGCAAATTTTGAAAAACTATTGAGTACTATGATCACTACTTGGGAGAAGGGATCATTTGTATCCCAAATCTCAGCATCATGCAATATACCCGTGTAACAAACCTGCATATATACCTCCTGAATCTAAAATTAAAACTGAAATTATATGAAAAAGTAGTGAATTGAGGGGTAAACAGGAGGCCTGGAAGTAAGACACTAGGAAGACACAATTCTTTTAAGAAGTTTGGCTGTGAAGGGGAGAGGGTAACTTGAGTAATGTGTGGAGTTCAGTAAATCTTTTGGTTTTCCTTTGTTTTAGTGGAGTTACATAAACATATTTAAACCTATTGGGAAAGATCTAATGGAGCAGAAAATGTTAAAAACAAAACAAAACAAAACAAAAAAAAAAAACAGGAAAGGTAAAGGACCACCAATAGTGCAAGGCTCCTGAAAGACAGAAGATCCAAAGTATGCATGGGGGATTGCCATTGGAGAGACATAGTAACAACCTTTCTATTCTTTTTTTTTTTTTTCCAGTAATTGAGATATGTTCTTACTCTGTCGCCCAGGGTGGAGTGCAGCGGTGCGATCACAGCTCACTGCAGCCTCAACCTCCCTGGACTCGGGTGATCCTCCCACCTCAGCCTCTTGAGTAGGTGTGTGCCACCACACTCAGCTAATTTGTTGTATTTTTTTTGTTGTTGAGATGGTGTTTCACCATGTTGCCCAGGCTGGTCTCAAACTCCTGGACTCAAGCAATTCACCCTCCTTAGCCTCCCAAAGTCCTGGGATTACAGTCCTGGGAGTGAGCCACAGTGCCCAGTCAATAACAGTTTTTCTAGTGTAACAGAAGAGAATAAGATGAGAATGGAAGCAGATATTTTTCTCTGTGATGTAGGAAGAACTGCTGAGAGCAGAGGAGGATGTGAGGGAAGGGGGAAGTGTGTCAGGAAGAACTGGGATTTGACGAGACAAAGAAAGTTTGAAATATTTGTTCTGGAAAATTTATTGTCCAGCAGTGTTGGTGACCTATTTCAGACTGATGATCTTAAACTTCTTGTAAACCAGTATGCCCTATTGTGAATTTCTCTAGCAGTGCTCAGGGGCAGGTATCGAAAACACAGTGTATTAGTCTGTTTTCACACTGCTGATAAAGACATACCTGAGACTGGGCAATTTACAAAGGAAAGAGGTTTAATGGAGAACTCACAGTTCCACGTGGCTGGGGAAGCCTCATAATCACAGTGGAAGGCAAGGAGAAGCGAGTCACATCTTATGTGGATGGTGGCAGGCAAAGAAAGAGATTGTGCAGGCAAATTCCCATTTTTAAAGCTATCACATGTTGTGAGACTTATGCACTATAATAAGAACAGCGCAGGAAAGACCCACCCCCATGATTCAATTATCTCCCACTGGGTACCTCTCACAACACTTGGGAATTATGGGAGATACAAGATGAGATTTGGGTGGGGACACAGAGCCAAACCATATCACACCGAATTGTGTTTAGCAAGATAGAAGTTTTATGAAACAAGTTCAAGGCAAGGGAGCTTAGAGTACTGTCAAGAGTGTTATCAAAATGATGAAGCATGGGATCTAAGTTAAGTAATGAGGGAAATAAAAAAGGAGATCCTTGGTAGGCTAGAGGAAGTAGAAAGATCCATAAACTATAGGAGCTGAGGAATGATTATAGTGTTAGTAGTTGAAAATCTGTGAATAGGAGGTTGTGGCTAGAGTATTGGATGGCACAATTCATGATTTAAACTAACTTGTAATTCTGGAGTGAAGTGGTTTCAGATAATAATAGGATCTCAGGTATGACTATCAGTGTGTGTGGTTAAGGTGAAAGAGAAAAGCCATTTGAGGTAAGGATTTCAAATAACTAAGTAGTGAGATGTTGCATGGGTTATCCTTGGGGATGTTGAAATCACTGAGGATAGTGCCAGATCTTGAGGTAGGAAGAAAGGATGTGAACAGGGGCCAAAGTCATTGATAAATGAAGAGGAGTGGCCCAAAGGTAAATCTAGGAATGACTAGAAGTGAAAGAAGGGATATAATTGAATGAACTCAAAGCATCGGGTTTGGGTTTTATAGTTTACATTTTTATTTCAGGAGCATAGGAAGGTAATGGTCTGAAAGCAGAAATGGAGGCAAGGAGGACACCAACCCTACCTTTCATCTTGCTCTGAGTACAGAAAAGAAAAGCCCTACTGCAAAGGGCTGCAGTGATGGCCCAGGTTTCACTTAAGGTCAGGGATGAAGGGAACTCTTGACAACAAGGCTGAGGATATAGGAGGGTTTGCTGGATACAGTGAGACAGTTCTAGATGGCACAGAGAACAATTTCTAGGGCTGGGAGAGGAATGGAGTGCTGGATGAGGAGTAAGGATGTACATGGCATTATAGGGATGATAGTGGAATAGAGGCTAGATGTCAGTTGTAGGAGAAGTGATAACCAATTGGATTTAGCTTCAACAGACTTCTTCAGGAGTCTGGATTTAGCCTCAACAGACTGTTATAGGAGAGTGGAAACTAGCCCTAATGGCCAGAGTTTCCTCAGTGTAGCATCTATAGTCTCTGCCTATTTGAACTAACATGGTGGTAAACCCAGAAGTTATAGTTTCTGCACTGGTATGCTCTGGAATGGCACTTGTCCCAGATGAGGTGGCTTCAGTCTTGATCCTTGTAGCCTCTTGTAGTTGTGTCTTTGGTAGCAAGAGCTCTATTTCTCTGACCAAATCCTTCTATCTCTTTAGTTTTTATGTCTTTATTGTCACTACAGCTATCCTAGCTTATTTAACTCTCTTATTCTTCAATCTCTCCATTATCGCCTAAGCAATTTATAAGCTGTCTTTTTCATTTCCAGCCCAGACAACCATCTTACCAATATTTTCAATGGTCTTACCCCTAGTCCGTTCATCGTATTTGTATAATAGCTGAATCCTGAACCTAGATCACACCAAAATGTCTACCTTCTATGTATGGGGTTTGGCTTTAGTCTCAATTGGGTTTTCAACAGTGCTATGAACCCATGTGCCCTTTATTAGCACATTCTCTCACTCTCTCCTTCACCCAAGAAGCTATTTAAGCCCTTCACCTGTTTTCCTAAGTTCCTTTGCCCCTGTCTCTCAGCAGATAACCTGGACTCCCACTTAACTATAAATATAGAGTCCAGAAGTAACCTAAACTTCTTGCCACCCAACCTGATACACCCTTCACAAACTTATAGGCATCTAAGGTTAATCATGGCATCTATGCTCTGTATCCTCCTTCCTTCTTAGAAACCTTCAACCATTATTTGACAACGTTCTCTTCCTGCCCCCCAGCTGTATTTTCAACCTTTGTCTCTACACTCTCTCTCTCTCTCTCTCTGTCACACACACACACACATGCACACACCTGCTAGGTACAAATATGTTCAAGTGTCATTCAGTTGAAAAGACAAATTCTACAAAAATTAGCTGGGCGTGGTGGCCCACGTCTGTAATCCCACCTACTCAGGAGGCTGAGGTAGGAGAATCGCTTGAACCTTGGAGGCAGAGGTTGCAGTGAGCTGAGATAGCATCATTGCACTCCAGCCCGGAGTGCTGGAGACCTCACTTCAAATGCACTTTGAGACCCTGTCTCAAAAAAAAAAAAAAAAAAAAAAAGACAAATATATTTTCACACAAGTGTTTCTCTGATATTTTCTTCATTTGTTATTAAGTCTATTTTGACAGAATTAATTATACTTCCAATGCACAATAGCTTGTGTAGGGGTGGAAGGGAGGAAAGGGAAGGGGAGGGATGGGAAAGGAAGACAGAAGAGGGTAGATGCTGACAAGGAAAGAAATGATGTTTCAATATGACCTGTAGGAATACCATGTAGATATTAGAATGTTGCTTACACAGCACATTTATTAATAGGGCAAAGTGTTTATAATGCATTTTAATTGAAAAGTAAGTTACAAACAGGGTCTATGCTTTAATAAATTTTTGTAAAATGTGTGCATTGTTTTTATAGGACAATAATGGCCCATAAAGATAATTGCCAAAATGTTTCCCTTGATTATTTCTGGTTTGTGGGATACCTTTTATTAACCAATATCTTCTAAATCTTCTGCATTAAACATGTAACTTTTGTAATAAGAAAAAAACTAGCCTTCTTAGATACTAGATTATGCTCTTCTTGTGCTACCACCTTATCTCTCTTTCACTTCAAATCCAAACTTTTCAATAGTCTCCATTCACTGTTTCCACTTCTTTCCTCCCCTTTCTCTCCTCAATTGTCTGCAATCTAGCCTGAGCTCCCACCACCCACTGAAACTGTCCTCACCAAGGACACCCATGACATCCTTGTTACTGATCTACTGGATGTTTTTCTGTATTTATCTGACCTGAGCAAACTGTTGGACTGGATTTGATACTATACTATCAATTGCTCTATTATTCTTTATATTCCTTCATCCGTTGGTTCCCAGTACCCCACTCTTTCCTAGGTTTCTTGGCAGCAAGCATGGGAACTGCAAAGGCAGACAAATCCAAGTTTGAATCCTGGCTAGGCCGCAGACTAGCAGGATAAACTTGGGCAGAGTTATCTTCATGCATTTGGGCCTCAGTTTCCTTCTCAGGAAAATGGGAATGATGATGCCTACTTCATAAAGTTTTGTTCGGTATTAAATGAGATGATATTTATAAAGCACTTAGCAGAGTTATTGGCACATGGTGAGTGCTAGTAAATGATAGTAGTAGCATTAGTAGAATTATTATTATTAATAGAAGATAATTCTCTGAATTCTCTTCCCAGCTTTCCCCAAATGTCAGTGCTGTCTAGGGTTCTTTCCTAGGTCCTCTTCTCTTATGATCTCCATGGGTGATCCCATCCATGTTCATGGCTTCAGCTACCACCATATGCTGATAAACTGCCAAATAGGTACTTCTGTCCAGATTTCTCTCCTGAGTTCTAGATCCTTCTAAACATCTGCCTGGGGTTAATCACCACTTGGTATTCAGAGTTGGGAGGATTGTGTAGATCAGTGGTTATCAACTGGAGGTCATTTGTCCCCCCAGAGGACATTTGGCAATATCTAGAGTTATTTTTTGTTGTTGTTGTCATGACTTGAGGGGAAAGTTGCTACTGACATCTAATAGGTAGAGGCCAGGGATATTGCTAAACATTCTGCAATACACAGGACGGCCCCATACGCAATGAATGGTGCTGCCCTAAAAGTCAGTAGTTTCAAGTTTGAGATACCCTGGCATAAGTAATCTCTAAAGGCCCAGCTCTGACATTCTTATAAGGGGCCTCCGAGTGATGATGAACATGGACCTTTAGGTCTAGAGAAGAAATTGACATGATTAAGATCAAAGAGGGGTTTAGAGGCAGAGCAATTGTTGATTCTATTTTGTTCCTTGTTTATCTTCTACCCCTCTTGCTGCTTTTCCTCTGCCTGCTTTGTAGACTCTTCTTCCTGCATCTGTTCCTTAAACAGCTGTCCCTTCAGTGTCTGCCCTCATCTCTACCTCATCAACAACTCTTCCTGAGTGGTCCCACCTTGTCCCTTAGCTTCAAATTCAACATATATGTTGATCACTTCCAAATCTATATTCCCAGGCAAGACTTTGATCTCTCAAACTCCAAACTTATATAGCCTGCTTACTATTATTCAGAATACCTTCTGAATGTCATTTCTATTCTCATATTCAAAGTTTGAGGATTCTGAAGGACTATACAGTGCTACATTTTCCCCTGTGCCTTCTGCCTTATTTACTTAGCTGCTCACTGTCTCTTGTTCCAGAACAATTTTTCACTTACTTTTTTTTTCTATCAGAATTTACCCATCTAGCATCCATTCCCTTGAATCCTGGCAGATGACAAGTGCTAATCTTATTCATTCATTCATATAGGTATTTGTCGAATGGCTAGTATGTTTGAGACACAGCATTGTCCATAGAGAATTTAATATAAGGCTATATCAGAGGAGATATAATTGATTAATCATTGTCCTGGTTATGTCAGCAACTGGCTGTGTGACCTTAGGTTAAGTCAGTTACATTTTCTGGGCTTCAGTTTCCTCTCTATAAATTGAGAGGGTTAGATTAGCACAGTTTCTGGAATATGCCGATTATATCAATCACCAGAACTGCTTGTTAAAAATAACAATTTCCAAGCATTTCCCCAAGGTAGGGTTCAGTGTGGTTTATCATGTCATGGATTTAACAACCTAAAATCCCCTGTATCAACCTTAACTCCAATGGATAAACTCAAGAGCAAAAATCTCCATCTTTATAACTCAGAGTTCTTCTGCAGTCCTGCTCTGTCCCATCCTAGAAGGGCATTCCTCTGCACTTCCAGCACTAATGCCTTTCCATAGTCTTCCCCTACTCACCCCCTAGTAATAGAAGAGGTTGCAACTGTTGGGGTTAAAAGAAGGCATGGAATCAGGGAAGGCTGCATGGAGGAGGCTGCATTTGGTCTGGGTCTTGAGGGATAGGGCACAATTTTCCCAGATATGGAATGAAAGAACTTTCCAGAAAGAAGCTATGGTGTTAATTAATTTATTTAAACTGTGTTGACTGGTATCTACTATGTGCCAGGCTCTAAGAGCAAGGTGAGGAATGGCACAGGCTTTAGAGTCAGAGGGACTTGGTCTTCAAATTCCTGTTTTTCATTCAACTCCCTCCTTACTGCCAATGACAACTTCCCGTTCTGGAGTGGCCCACTCCTACCCTCACTACTCAAGTGCAGTTGTCTAATGGGTAGCCATGTTGCCTCTCTTTCCATGAAATTCCTGCTCCCCAGATTTACTTTCTAGGGGGCTGGTCTCCCCTGCCCTGACACATCGGAGATGCATTTTGGTGACTTAGAGATTTGTCTGTAACAACTTCAATTAAAGTATACAAACTCAATTGCAAAACCCCAAGTTGTCCACCCCTAATCTCTGGTCAGGGAAAGCCCTCTTGGCCTGTTTGCCCACATTTCTGTGCCCCCTCCCCAAGCTGCATTGCACATGTACAGTGGCTTATGATAGTCATGTTCTCTCTCTTTTTGTGAGGTGTGCACACATGGTCTCCACAATTCCTCCCCAGGGGTCTACACGTATGTACTTGTGAGATTTGCTGCTTTAACCCATCAGTATTAGTATGAGGTTTATAGCTGTGGTGACCCCACAGTTTATTGTCCCTGGCTGGCCAGGCTGTAAAAGTGGCACTATTAATCATTACACTGTGACAAGAGTGACCATATGTCAAGACTTGCACCTCAGGAAAGTAAGTCACGGAACTGTCTGGGGCAAGCCATGGTGTATAATCACCTTATTTATACTCATATAGAAGCATTAACTCTAGGGTGCAAAATCAGGGGTAAAGATTTTTCTGTGTAAGCAGCAACCTGGCCCAGAAAGGCAGTTTAAACCTTTTCGTGCTAAGTCTGAGTCTATTGTATTAGCCTTTTACAGTATTGGTCCTATTCGCTTGCAACAGAGTGGAGTCTAAAATCTGGGGGTATTGCCTAGTCTCACTGGTCTGCTTGTGATGTATTCATGAGGTGACAACCAATGTTTGCCAGAGGGAGAGGATTAGATTGTCCTTAGAGTCGATTAGAATACCTTAAGCCAAGGTAGTTGTCAATATTTAAAGAGTTTAGGAAGTTTTGGTTTTAAAATTCTATTAGCTTGAGTCAGCTCCAGCAGAGAGCAAGGTGAGAATTGGAGTTCTAATCCCAGAGAACACCCAATCCGGTTGGCCTATGAGCTGGATGCCTGGGGGTGACCAGTGGCTTTGATGCTTTGGTAACCTAGAACCCTCGCTGCCACAATCAGGCTAGTCTTCATCCTGAGATAGCAGCGACCCCACCCACTCCCTTCTCAGTGACCTGATGGCTCTGGTGGCCGGCCTCCCTAGGCCCAGGCAGTGCCTGCTGCTGCTTGTTTCTTGGCCCAGCCTGGTCAGGCCATCAAGGATGTGGTGTCTTTGGGCAGCAAACATGGTGGGGCAGGAAGAACGGCCGCAGCCCAAATGCTTAGGAGGGCTTTGAGGGGCCTTGAGGTCTGAGAAGGTGGGTCGGTGTGGATGCCAGCTGGGTCACCTCAGCTTTAGACAATGGGCTCACTCAGGTCTGGGGATTTGGAGTCACTGCTGTGTCCCATTTGGATAAGATGCCACCTGGCCCTGGCAACAATAAATAAAGACCTTGCCAGACCAGTCTGTTGTGTGGAGCCCTGGACGAACACAAGTGCAGGGATCTAGTGACCAATGCTCTGTCTTTATTCTACCAGACCTTGATAATGGAAGACAGAAAAAGTAAAATAAAGAGCCACTTTTGGCCGATAGAAAGTGTCCAATACACTTTGGAAAGATTTTCTGTCCCCTTTAAGAGGGCCTGGTGTATTGTATATAATTTGAAAAGGCTGCTTTCAGCTTTTTTTTTTTCCCAAAGTAAAAAAGAAATTTTTGCTACGTCTACATAGTTGCTTGTTCCAATGTTTAGAATTTGCTTTCACAGAGGAGGACTTTTTTTTGAAGGTGTACCTGTGGTGTTACTTGAGTAGGGCACTTTGTCTTTGATTCTGGGTGCATGAAGTGTAGTGTAGTCTCTGTATGATTTCTTTGTCTGTAAACAACATCAGTGGTGTCTGTCATTTCCTTTGTGGCTTAGGGTGTGGTTGTTAGTGGAAGTTACAGTGAAGTTCTGCTGGGGACTGGGATGACAGGTAAGCTAGTCTTTGGGCCCTCGTGGTGGTAACGGTGCACTGAGTGCTCCTGTTCTTGGGCCTCAGGGCAGCATATGCTGGCACCAGTGTTAGTGTGTCCAGGTAAGCTAATTTTGGGGCCTTCAGGTGGCTTAATTGGGTGCCGGAAGTGGCAGCAGTGGGCCAGGCAGGTGAACAGGTTCTCAAGACCCTGGGCAGTGAGCATAGCATGGGCAATGTCAGTACCAGTGGTGAGACAAACCTTTGGGATATAAGTGCTCCGCTCTGGTATTGGCAGGAGCTGTGATGGGTTGAGAGGGCTGGTGCCCAGACCTGCAAGTGGCATGTGCAAGTGGGTGCCAGTTGTGGTGATAGCAGAGGTTGAGTGTGCCTGACTTCACACTCCAGGAGGATTACTCAGGTGCCACGATGGTGAACTGAGCTGTGTGATCTGCAGAGTCCGATGTGCTTGTGTACTGGGGTGGAGGTAGCCTGGCCAAATGGTGCCTCAGGCCCCCCGCCGTGTTGCATATAAGTGCTGGCTTTTGTATGCATGGGCAGGGTGAGCCCTGTGCCACCAGTGGAATGATCAGGTGGAGGTTGCGTGGCTGTGCTGCAGCCCTGCTATTGAACAGGTTGAGGTTGCCTTCCCTGGGAGCAGCCATAGGCAGAGAGTCGAGGAGCATGGGCTTCACTTGTACCTTGGCCCACAGTGTCTGCAGCTGCAGCAGTTGCAGGCAGTGGAATCTGTCCTTTGCGCATGAGAATGTGTAGCCACCCCTCTTCAGGGGAGGTTAGAATTGTTTTCTGTGGCTTCTGCCTCAGCCCTAGTTGCAAGGCAGCATGTAGTCTGGTGTGGATTGGGCTTTCAAAATGGTACCATGCTGACACTGCTTAGAACTTGCGGGTTTGTGGGACCCAGCGTGAGTTTTCCCTCTGAAACAAGGCCTTCACACAGTTTCCAGAGAACTTTCTATGTTAGTCTTCGGCCAGCAAGGGTTGGGGGACTCTACCACGGCTAGGATTTTAGAAGCCTGAAGCAGGAACCACTGGGAGTCTCTCACTTATTCTTTCCCCCCAACTGGAGAGTCTCTCCTGGCTCCCAGCCGATCTTGGTTAGCAGGCCGCCTTGCTTCCCTCTCCTTTCTTGCTCTGGGTGTTTCCTGCCACTTCTGTGTTGAATTTCAGTATTCTCTTGGATGACCTATTCAAAGTGTGATTATCTACTCACTATTTTGGTTTTTCCTAGTGGAGGAGGCAAGTAAGAGATGCCTCTAATCAACCATCTTGAACCCTCACCAGGTGGTAGTTTTCTATATCTTGTAGGTGATCTTTGTTTCTTTTATCTTTTTTTCTTTTTCCATTTGTGTATTTTCAAATAGCCTGTCTTTGAGCTTACTGATTCTTTTGTCTACTTGACCCATTCTTCTGTTGGAAGCCGCTAATAAATTTTTCATTTCAGCAAATGTATTTTTCAGTTCCAAGATTCCTATATGATTTTTTTTAAAAAAATCAATTTCTTTGTTAAATTTTTCTGATAAATTTCTGAATTGCTTTTCTGTGTTATCTTGGATCACAAGGAGATCACTGGGTTTCCTTAAAGCTACTATTTTGAATTCTTGGTCAGAGAGGTTAAATATCATCATCTAATTACAGTGTAAATCACTGGTTGCTTGCTTGCTTTGTCTGTTTGAGGAGGTCTTGGTTTTGTGTTTTCTGTTGTTTCTTGTGTATGTACATCTATGTCTTTGCAGTGAAGGATTAGTTATTTATACCAGTCTTCTCTGTCTGGCTTGTTTTGGTTTTTATCAGATATGTTTGATTGGAGATTCTTAGCAATTTACCTGTTGTTCTTTTTTCCCACTAGGTCACTGCCTCTTTTTTTGCACTAGATGGCGCCTTAATTAAGCCCGGGTTTGCCTCCTCAGTTCTTGGTACTCAATCAGGGTGCCACCAGTCCGAAATGGAGAAGGTCCCAAATAGGATATCCTGTTGGTATGGGAAGGCTGGTCAGAGGTTCATGTCTGGAGATCTGTGGAATGAACCTCTTACAGCATGGTACTGCTGAACAGCTAATCTGTTTTGGCATCTCTTTTGGCTTATTTACACAGCAGTTTCCAGGGCTGAGGATGGCAGTCCCACTTCCCCTACTTGTCTATGGCTGTCTACAGGAATATTCCTCTCTTCAGGTACTCCCAGTGCTTCTCATGAGTTGAGGCAGAGACAGGTCTCCTGTCAGGTAACCTAAGATGATGGGAAGCTGTTGTTTACCTGAATCACATTTTTTCCAGTGTGGAAACTATGAGTTGGGGAAAATTTTTCTATGCACTTAGTGCTGGGCAGATTGGGAGAAGGGGCATTACAAATATGGAAGTTTGATCCTCTAACCTCTGCTCATAGTTTTTTTCACTTCTCTGTTGCTCTGGGAACTGTCTCATCCTCATATTTGAGTTATGGGATGTTGCTGGTGATAATCTCAATGCCATATATTTGGTTTTGGTTTTGAGGGTAGAAAGTAGAACCAGTTTGTTTCTATGCCAGCATTTTGAAGTGGAAAGTCTAAATTGGGTTGTTTGTCTTTTCATCATTGAGCTGTAATAGTACTTGTATATTATGGATACTAGACCATTGTCGGATATATGATTTGCAAATATTTTCTCCCATTCTCTTTGTTGTCTTTTTACTTTTTGGATAATGTCCTTTGACAGACAAAAAATTTTAATTTTGGTGAAGTCCAATCTATTTTTAATTCCATTGCTTATACTTTTGGTGTCATATTTAGGAGAACATTGCCTAATCCAAAGTACAAAGATTTACACCTATGTTTTCTTCTGATAATTTTATAATATTAGCTCTTACATTTAGGTATATGACCCACTTTAAGTTAATTTTTGCATATGGTGTGAAATAGGAGTAAAAACAAAAATTATGCTTTTTGCATGTGGGTATTCATTTCTCCCAGCAACATTTGTTGAAATGACTATTCTTTCTTCATTGAATGGTCTTGGCACTCTTGTCAAAAATCAATTGACCATAGATTTACGTGCTTACTTCTGGACTCAATTATATTCCATTGATCTATATGTCTGCCCTTATGACAGTATCACACTGTTTTGATTAATCTAGGTTTCTAGTAAGTTTTGAAATTGGGAAATGTTAATCTTCCAGCTTTGCTCTTTTTTAAGAGTGCTTTGGTTTTTTTTAGGTCCCTTGTAGTTCCGTATGAATTTTAGAATCAGCTTGTCGATTTCTCTAAAAAACGCAGCTGGAATTTCATTAAGAATTTCTTTAAGTCTGTAGATCAATTCAATGAATATTGCCATCTCAATATTAAGTCTTCCAACCTATGAACATGAGATGCCTTTCCATTTATTTAGGTTTTAAAAAATTTCTTTTAACAAGTGTTGTAGTTTTCAGTGTACAGTTTTTTCACTTCATTGGTTAAGTTTATTCTTAAGTATTTTATTCTTTTTGATGCTACTGTAAATGAAATTATTTACTAAATTTTATTTTTAGGCTTTTCATTGCTATTGTAAAGAAATATAACTGATTTTCAAGTATTAATCTTATATTCCACAACTTCACTGGACTCATTTTTTAGCTCTAATTGTTTGTGGATATTTCAGGGTTTTCTATATATGAGACCAAGTAATTTGTGATCAGCAGTACTTTTTATTCTTTTCCTATATGGATGCCATTTCTTTCTTTTTCTTTTCTAATTTCCCTGGCTAGAGCTTTCCATACAATGTTAAATAGGAATGGCAAGAGTAAACATCTTTGTTGTGTTCCTGATCTTGCAGGAAATGATTCAGTTTTTCATCATTGGGCATGATGTTGTCTGTGGGGTTTTTGTAGATGCCTGAAATAGCTTTGATACTTGTTCCCTCTAAAGCTCATGTTGAAATTTGATTTCCAAATTGGAGATGGGGCCTAGTGAGAGGTATTTGGGTTATAGGGGTGGATCACTCATGAATGGCTTGGTGCCCTCCAGGTAGTACTGAGTAAGTTCTTGCTCTATTAGTTTATGTGAGAGTTGACTGTTTAAAAAAGCCTGGCACCTTCACCCATCTCTCTTCCTCCCTCTCTCACCATGTGACACATCTGCCCCCACTTCACCTTCTGCCATGAGTAAAAGCTTCCTGAGGCTCTCACCAGAAGTAAATGCTGATGCTATGCTTCCTGTACAGCCTGCAGAACTGTGAGCCAAATAAACATCTTTTCTTTATAAATGACCCAGCTTCATGTATCCCTTTATAGCAATGCAAAGTGGACTGAAACAATGCTCTTTATCATGTTAGGGAAGTTCCTTTCTATTCCTAGTTTTTCAGTGCTTTTATTATGAAGGAGTGTTGGATTTTGTCAAATGTTATTTCTGTGTTTATTGAGATGATCATGTGCCCCCTCCTTCAGTCTATTAATATGATGTATTACATTAATTTGTTTTCATACATTGAACTAATCTTGTATTCCTGGGATAAATCTTACTTGGTCATGTTGTATAGTCTGTTAACATGTGAGTTTGCTAGCATTTTGTTGAAGATTTTGTGTCTATATTCATAAGTAGTTTTGGTTTGTAGTTTTTGACTTTGGTATCAGGGTAATGCTGGCCTCATAGAATGAAGTGAAACATGTTAACTGCTTTTTTATTTTCTGGAAGAGTTTGAGAAAGATTGGTTTTAATTATTTAATTATTTGTTAAACCATCAGCAGTGTAACCATCTGGTCCTAGGCTTTTCTTTGTTGGCATTTTTTTAATTCTTTTTACTGACTGTCTCAATTGTACCCACAGGATTTTAATTTATAGAGCTGAAAAAATGACAACAGACAGAGATGCTAATCCCATTGAAAAAGTTTTGTTAATTACATTTCCCAAGAGAAGGGAATGCACCATGCCGCACAGGGTCACATGGGGAAGCACCAGTGTTGGTTAGGAGGCAGAAAGAAATGGGGGAAGCTTATGCCAGAGCTTTTATTGGAGTTTCCAAAGGAAAAGCAAGGCAAGGCAGGAGAAACAGCTTAGGATTGGCTACTTTGAATAATTCTGGTGGGTTTTGGGACCTAGTTGTCTGGTACCTGACCCTGGGTTGATTTAGGGCAGGGGAAATGCTGGCTTGACATGTGAGAGGTAGATAAGGAGGTAGTTCCGAGTATAGGCTCTGGATTGCAGGGGAGATGTAGATAACTTGGCCACTAGTTTGGCCCTGTAATTAATGGATGCCAAACAGACAAATACAGAATCTGTAAAAATATAGTTAGAACACTGACTCAATTCCTTTACATTAAGATTTTTAACTAATTTTAGTCATTTTTTATAATTTGTGTGTTTCTAGGAATTTTTCCATTTCATCTAGATTATCTAATTTGTTGACATACATTTGTTCATAGTATTTTCTGATAGTACATTTTAAAAATTTTCTGTAAGGTCAGTAGTAATGTCCTGAGTCTGACTCCTGGTTTTAGTAATTTGAGTCTTTTATTTTTGGTCAGTCTAGTTAAAAGTTTGTGAGTTTTTACTGTTCTTTTAAAAAACTGACTTTTCATTTCACTGTTTTTTTTTTCTATTGTTTTCTGTTCGCTATCTCATTTATTTGTGCTTTAATCTTTATTATTCCTTTCCTTCTGCTTGCTTTCAGATCAGTTTCCTCCTGTTTTCCTAGTTTCTTAAGGTACAAAATTAGGTTATCAATTAGATCTTTCTTCTTCTTATAACGTAGGTATTTACAGCTACAAATTTCCCTCTGAGTACTGTTTCTGCTGCATCCCGCAAGTTTCGGTATGTTATGTTTTCATCTTCATCATCATCATTTCAAAGTATTCTCTAGTTTACTTTGTGGTTTCTTCTTTGACTCAAGTAGCTATTTAGGAGTGGTTATTTTTTTGAGATGAAGTCTTGCTCTATCGCCCAGGCTGGAGTGCAGTGGCCGGATCTCAGCTCACTGCAAGCTCCGCCTCCCGGGTTCACGCCATTCTCCTGCCTCAGCCTCCCGAGTAGCTAGGACTACAGGCGTCCGCCACCTCTCCCGGCTAGCTTTTTGTATTTTTTTTTTTTAGTAGAGACAGAGTTTCACCGTGTTAGCCAGGATGGTCTCGATCTCCTGACCTCGTGATCCACCCGTCTCGGCCTCCCAAAGTGCTGGAATTACAGGCTTGAGCCACCGCGCCCGGCCGGGAGTGGTTAGTTTTAACTTAGTTGTGAATTTTCCAAATTTCCTCTTGTTACTAATTTCTAATTTAATTCCATTGTGACCAAGAAACATACTTAATGTGATTTTAGTATTTTAAAATTCATTGAAACTTGTTTTGTGGCTTACTATGTGATTTATCTTGGAGAATGTTTTATGTGTACTTGAGAAGAATGTTTATTCTTCTATTGTTGGGTGGATTGCTTTCTAGACATCTATTAGGTCAAATTGGCTCTGTTGTTGTTTAAGGCTTCTGTTTCCTTGGTGATCTTCTCTTTATTTGTTCTAGTCATTGTTGAATGTGGGATATTGATGTTTCCCACTATGAATGTAGAACTATGTGTTTATCACTTCAATTCTATCAATTTTTGCTTCATGTATTTTCAGGCTCTACATTAGAGGAATTTATTTGTTTATAATTGTTATATAAAACAAATATTGTCTAATAATTCAATGGAAACATATCTTTTGGGTAATATTTTAGTAGTATAGATCTAAGAATGAATTCCCTTAGAAGCATTATACTTATTGTTCACTATTGTTTTTGTCTCATTTTAAGTAGAGCATTAAGGGAATAAAGTAGTTTAGCTGTAAGTCTGCCAAAATCTTTATCCAGATAATTTTTGCCTTTTATGAAATTTTTGTCCCCATGGAAGGCAGGATTACATTTCTTTCCCGATTGAGTTGGTGTTATATATTATTGATTTTCAAAATATTTATGACTTTGGGACATTGAATTGATAAAAATTCATGATATTCTTTGAACTAGTAAAGATTCATACTGTATGATCTCAACCACATACAAATGCATGCTCGATTGTGTGTGTACACACGTAAGGATTTAGACAGATATTTCAGGCTGTAAGCTGGGTGTGACTGTGGATGATTCTGTGTTTTTAAATTTTTCAATAATGTACATATTCACTTATAAAAGTTAGACAAAAATAAACATTATTTAAAATACCATTAGCACTTTACGTTCTTCCTGAATGACTGAGATGGGTAATTTCTAGCCATCAGGCAACACCTTACAAGTTCTCTTAATTATAGTCCTGGTAAAATGAGTATCTCTGTCACAAGGAAGGCTAAAAGGAACAACTTCTGGCTATCCAGAGAGAAGGAAGACAGTAATGAATACATATTCAAATCCTTGAGATAAAAGAAGTTATACAAAGTTCACTTGTAAATGTTCGAAGGATCCTCAAAGCTGTGGTTCCTGTCTGTGTCTCACCTTAACAGTTTTTCCAGGGTTATGAATCTTGTAGATGGAACATGCAGTAGGGACTTCAGCTCTTATCTGTTTAAAATTTTCCCAACAATGTTGTCTGAGAATAGTTTTCAAGTTTATTTACTGTTATGAATCATAACCTGCAAAATTTTCATCAAGCTCTGTTTCAGAGAGACTAGAGAGACCAGGTGTAGTCTTGGTGTCTCCATAGGAACCTATCTGATTGGAGAGAACACCCAGATTTCTCCCAGTATCTTTTTTCAGAGTCTGGTGCTTTAACTGCAATTTGCTAAAAGTTTCATGGAAGTAATCTGCAGTAACCAGGTTATCTATAATATGCTGAACAAATTGAATGTGGTGAGAGCAACCTGTTTAGCACACTGGTCAGACAGGGCATTTCCTTTTGCTTTATGGGTTTGTTCCCTCGTATGAGATTTGATGTTAATTATAGTCACTTCCTTGAGAGAGTAGTGAAGCATCTAGTAAAGCTTGTATGTGCTCATGCTGCTTATTGAAGTACCAGAAGCTATTAGGAAGCTGTGTGTTTCCATAGCATGCTAAAATCATAAACCATACCAAAGGCATATCTGTTGTCTGTGTATATGTTAGCCCTTTTATTCTTTGCTAGCTTGGTAGGCTAGCGTTAAGCCTATACATTCAGCTGGTTATGCTAACTTGACTTCAAGAAGGTGGTCATATTCAAAAAGCTCTTGGGAAGTAGTGACAGCATACTTAACTTGAAAATACACTTGTTCAGTCTCAATATATGACCAATCTACAAATAATTCTAAGTCTGAGTCTTGTAGAGGCGTTTCAAGAAGATCAGAGAGAGGCAGATAAATTTCTCAAGTTAAATAATCATGAGATTTTTCACCTTCTCTGAAAGAGGAAATAAATTAGCTGCATTAAGATTATGACACTATTAAAGAAGTTATATAAATGGCCAATAAACACTTGAAAAGGTGCTCAGCATCATTAGTCATTAGGGCAATGCAAATCAAAACCACATTTGAATACTACTTCACACTCAGTGGGATGGCTATAATTTAAAAAGCTGGGCAGTAACAACTGTGAGGATATGAAAAATGGAAACCTCATATATTATTGGTGGAAATGTAAAATGGTGCAGTCATTGTGGAACAGTTTGGCAGTTCCTCAAGCAGTTAAACATAGAGTTACCATATGACCCAGCATTTTTACTCCTAAATATATACCTAAAGGAATTGAAAACCTATCTTCAAAGCAAATCCTATGCACAAATGTTCAAGCAGCATTATTCATCCTAGCCAAAATGTGGCTACAACCCAATTGCCCGTCAACTGATGCATGGATAAACATATAATGCAATATTATTTGGCCATAAAAAAGAATGAAATAATGTACTGATACATGCTACAACATGGATAATCCTTGAAAATGTTATGCTAAGTTAAAGAAGCCAGATACAAAATGCCACATAGTGTATAATTTCATTTATATAAAATGTTCAGAATAAGAATATTCATAAAGATGGGAAGAAGATTAGTGGTTGCCAGGTGGAGAATGAGGAGTGACTGCTTAATGATTTTTCTGGGAGACAATGAAAATGTTCAGAAATTAGATGGTGATGTTGGTTGCACAACATTGTAAAACATGAAAAACAACGGAATTGTACATTTTAAAAGAATAAGTTTTATAGTATGTGAATTTTATCTGAATTTTTTTAAAAAGAGTACAGTATTCCTATAGACTCCTAATATAGATGATGGTATGAGCTGAGGACAGAAACAATAATTCATAAGAAATGAGTCTAGAAGCAGAGAAATGTTGGGTGCTTTGGTGATGAGAAGGGTCTGAGTTTCTTTAGGTACCATTAGGTGAAAAGGTGACCCCAAGATTAAATGCAGTGACAGCTACTGCCCCCAGGCAAGAGGGATATGTTTAACTACTGGATGGAGAGCAATATTGTAATACCCAATGAGTCTCTGATTTCCATCATGTTTCTAAGATAAAACTCCAAGATCTTGACCATCCCTTTTATATATAAACCAAAAAATGATAGTATAATTTTGGGGTGACCCAAAATGAAATGCCTTGGGTTGGTCAATGGCTAACTCTGTAGTGACCATCCAAGGCAGAAGCAGCTCAGGAATACCATTTTAATTCATATTACTGAGGGTGCCAGGTAATTCAGAAAAGTTGGAAATCTACCACCTGCAATATCCTATAAGTCACAGAAATCCTCCAAATTGTCTTTTGGTTATAGGGCTAGGGCAATTTTGAATGACCCTACTCCTATCCACCAGGAGGAATTTGCCTCCCTAGGATATACCATGGCTTAGATAGTGAACTTGGGCCTAAGGAAACAGGAGTTTATTTTTACAAATTTGTCCTTTTATATAGTAATTTAAACAGTAAATTATTCTTACAAATTTGTCCTTAAATATTTCCTTTTATAAACAAAGTTTCTGAGATAGTCTTCTTGAGACGAGGTTAAATCAGGTGAACATAAGAGCAAGTTACCTACAATTTGATCAAGGCAGAGGATCAGGGAAATTGTAAGTCTTTGAGATTATGATTGAGAAGCTGAGAGACGTATGAGGGGGCTTCATTGAAGCCACAGTCTTCAGTGAATGCAGTGAATTAAGTGAATAGAGGACTTAGGGAAACCACCATAGGATGGTGTACTGGGTCATGAGAGACTGAGAGGCCAAGAAAAAGGCCTTTGGATATACATCTAATAGTAGTTCCCCATTGAGCCAAAAGGTCCATCTGTATAGGTTAGGGAGGGTGGAAGACAGAAGAGAAAGCTATATTGAGAGATTAAGCATCCCAAAGAGATAAGCAAAGGGTTAGAGAGAGGGAGTGAATATGTTCAACAGGTAAGTCCCACTACTGAGCTTTTTAAAATTATTCTGAGGAAGGATGGTAGGAAACTAGAAGGAATTAATGATGGAGAGTGTGTCTCCAGGGTCTACTAAAAATGAACTTGGATAGTCATTCACAAATAAATAGAGTTATTTCTCCTTACTGATCCAAAGACAATCAAGGATTTTGAAGGGTACCTTCCTTGGAGAAGGGGAATTGCTTTATTTCAGATTGAGTAACCTGTATAGTGTTGCCAGATAAAATATGGGAAGTGCAGTTAAATTTGAATATCAGATAAGAAATGAATCATTTTTTAGTACAAGTGTGTACTCAACATTTCATGGGACATGCTTATGCTAAAATATTACTCATTTATTTGAAATTCATATATTTTTCATTTTTATTTGCTACATCTAGCAACTCTAGTTAAGTGTCTTGTTTCTTTGCTACAGTGGGATGATTGCAGGTCCAGTGTCTTTTTCTCTGCAATATCTGCAAGTGTCTGTGTCTCTCTGTGTTTTAATTGTGGAGGGCCTTTTTATTTCCCCCAGGCTGTTCAAGTTGTAATGACATAAGTTTGCGGTGTGATTTTCACCTTATTTACTATGCTTTCCACAAAATACTGGTTTAAAGTCTGCCGAACTCAAAGTGTTGTAAATCATGAGTGGATGTGGTCTGCCAGCCTCTTTTATGCTTCTGAATAGCATCTGATATGTCAGGGTTAAGGCCATTAGTAAAGAATGTGCAGGCCGGGCGCGGTGGCTCAAGCCTGTAATCCCAGCACTTTGGGAGGCCGCATCTGATATGTCAGGGTTAAGGCCATTAGTAAAGAATGTGCAGGCCGGGCGTGGTGGCGGACGCCTGTAGTCTCAGCTACTTGGGAGGCTGAGGCGGGAGAATGGCATGAACCCGGGAGGCGGAGCTTGCAGTGAGCCGAGATCACGCCACTGCACTCCAGCCTGGGAGCACAGCGAGACTCCGTCTCAAAAAAAAAAAAAAAAAGAATGTGCAGATTGTTGTTGGAGTGTTAGTGTTAATGCCCAACCCTGAGCATTCCTTAAAAGTGCTTTCTATTATCGGTCCCTAAAATTGGAAACAGACTTATCACACCCTTGCTGACAGGTTTGGATTATTCCTCAGTTGATGGAAGAGTGAAAACCTTCACCAATTGCCTTTAAAAGACTTTCTCCTCTCTATTTGGCTTTTGCATATCCAGAAAGGGTAAAGGTATGGGTCAAAAGGTGAGAGGAAGGTGAGAAAGGGGAAAAGAAGGAGAAAGAGAGGAGAGCAGAGGACAGAAAGCAGAAGAGGAGGGAGGCCAGGAGAAAGTCAGATTGTAAGGGGAAGAGATAGAGTTAGATAGAAGGAGGAGATCTTTGGAGGGAGAGACGGTTGAGGACGTTTTAAAAGAAGACTCAACAGATTGGAATCTTTCTGAATTGTTTCTTTCCTCAGCTGCTTCTTACGGCTTGAGGAAAGCTGTCCATTGTAAATATGTTATCTGATTTCCTTTTGCTCTAAGGAATCATGCAAATGCTTGCGTTGTGACATGTCCCAAGAGTCCCAAATGAACCACTGCAGCTAAAAATTGTCTTCCTTGAGGTCATACCACTTAGGTCATAACAAAAAAGGTTCAGTGCAGAAGAAAGGAGAAGGGCCTGGTCCTACATTATGATCATCATCTAATTCTCTGTTCTTGGAGACCTGAAAGGCCAGACAACTCTGAAAGACAAAAGGAAAATAGAGGCAATGACTTTAGTCAGAAAATAGGTTAACCCTTCCAAAGAATCAAAACATGGAACTTCCTTGACACAACAAAAAATTGGAGCACGTGAGTGGGAACAGGACTTATCTGACCCAATAGGGCCCTCCAAGAAGGGAGGAAGAAGGTCCCTCAGTTTATCCTGTCTTTATCTGAAACATCAGTAGGCTCAAGGGCCTATTCAGACCCAATCTGAGTCAGTAACAAAACTGTTAAGGATCAAAATAGTTAAAGTGACTCAAATAAAGGTTACAGGCTTTATTCAGTTGATGTGCATCAGGGAACAAGCAACTCAATGTTAAGTAACTCCTTGAGCCAAAGTAGGATCGGGTTTTCATAGGACAAGCAGAGGAGACTCCTCATCTCTTCTGTGACTGTGGTCTTGTCCCAGCTTGCAGTTTTCTTTATCTGTAACCGCTGCAAAACTTCCAGCTGGAATGGTTGGAAATTGTTCTGGTTTCTCAGGATCATTGGTGCAATCTCATTTTGGCTACTGTCAGAACAGTGCTTTCAAATGTAATCTTTGTAAGCTGGTGAGTTGTCTAATGCCAATTAAGGTACAGGAAGTGGAGACATAGGAAGGAAAAAAAGGAAGACAAGAAGATAAAACAAAAGGAGACAAAGTTTCAAGCAAGGAAAAACTATGATCTGTTTTAATTCTTTTACGGTTGTCTCTCAGCTTCCACCATGTATGCACTCCCCACTCAGATGCACAAATTCCAAAGTTCAAACCTCAGATATTTTCTTCTACCTACAGCCCAGCTCTAACGATCCCAACGATGTGCCCTTCAAATACTCCTCCACATCCCTGTTTTGTTGCCTTCATGTTTTCCATCCCTTAGCCACACCTGTTGGGGTGGGGAGCATGAAATCAGGGAAGGCCTCGTGAAGGAGGCTGCACCTGAGCTGAGCCTTGAGAGACAGGGCAGGATTTGCCAGGGTAGAAACGGAGGCAAATACTTTTCAGTAGGAGACAATGGAATGAGCGTGTTCCTTCTTCAAATACAGTATTATGGAGTGTCTTTTTTTGTGTGTGCCAATCATTAATCATGTACTGGGTAAGAGTACGGGCTTTATGGAGAAAGGCTCAAATCCCAAGCCTTGCCACTTCCTGGCCATACCAGAGCTTGAGGATCAGCCGTAACATAATCACTGAAAAAGGCTAGTTTGGGGCTTTGACAAACTGGAGAGCCAGAGCTCGGTTTAGTGGAGATAACTCCTGCTTAGATGTTGGCAATCATAGCCATGTGGGCGTGGTTGGGTGTGATATTCTGGTATTTCAAGAAAAGCAAGAATTTTGGATTTTTATGTGAAATATTTTAATGTTTAAAATATCGGCCACCAAATTTAAAGGAATCATTTTATAGGTCAAACTATACACATCTGTATACTAAATGTTTATAGTGTTTTTGTTGTTTAAATTGACAGATATTGTTGTGGATATTTATCATGTACAACATGATATTTTAAAGTATGTCATCAGTAAGTATAGTCACCATGGTGTACAATTGGATCTCTGCATTTGGCAAGTTTGCCATACTGACTTAAAGGCTTAACTGGATACTTATAACAGCAGGCAAGGTTCTCAAACTAGGGCCTCTGCTTCGTTCTCAGCCTTGCTTCTACCAACATCTTTCCTTCCCTGCCATTCTCTGGCCCCATATGGTAAAACTGTTGCCCAGAGGAGCCTTTTTCTTGCACATGTTGTTCCCTCTGCTTCAAGTGCCCTTCTCCACATCCCCACTTCAATTTTCTTTTCCTGACTAACATCGTCTGTTATTCAAGAGCCATCTCCTTTGACAAGCTTTCACCAGTTTCTTATTGTGCTTCTACAAACCCTGGATAGTACTTACTCTGCTGTACTGACATTTCATGTCAACTCATCTTTGTTTTCCACTAGACTGGGTGGGAAGGCTGAGACATAAAAGAATGCAAGAAGTATTTCTTTGGAAAATGAATAAATGGACTGAATATATGTTTACAAAGCCACTTTTGTATATGTAAACATGCACCTATCTATGCGCTTCTCTATCCATGCATCCATTTAGTCAGTAAATATTTATTGAGCACCTATTATGTGCCAGGCCCTGTTCTAGGTGATGAGGATGCAGGAATGAACACACCAGACAAAGTCCCTGCCCTCACAGAGCTCATATTTTAGTGCAGAAAGACACTAAACAGAATATGTACTGTAATGTAACATGATGATAAATGCTCTATGGAGAAAATAAAAGTAGGGCAACAGGTTTGAGGGTGACAGGTGCATAGGGCAACTGGAGAAGGGATCTCTGAGGAGGTGATACTTGAACAAATATTTGAGGGAAGAGAGGGAGCAAAACCCTACAGACAACTGGAGAAGAGCATACCAAATGGACGGAACAGCAAATGCAAAGGCCCTGAAGTGGGAGCATTTTTAGCATGTTTGAGGAATAGAAAGGAGGCCAGAGTGGCTACAGAGGGCTGAGCGAAGAGTGGTGGGAGATAAGGTCATAGAGGCAATGGAGGTCTAGACCGTATGCCATCAACCTATCCAACCACCCATTGAACACATTCCCTTGCTAAATAATGTGGTAAGAAATTTCAATATTGCTGGGGTGAGTGGTGGCAGTTCCAAGGAGTTATATGTAGGACAAAACAGCTTTCCCTACAGATAGATGCTTTCCTTCGTTCTCTCCTTACTCAGAGCCCTTCCCACAAGGTTCTCAGATGCAGGTCCTACAGGAGACCAGGCACTGTTTGCCTTGGGAGGGTCATGAACTGGTGGAAATTGGCCAAAGTTGTTTCCTGCTTGTTGGGGCTGGGACCAGGCTCTGCACCTCCACCCAGCTGGAAAGGGCTCTGGGGCTGTTATTCATCAGATATGCTGCTGTGTGAAACCATTCTCAAGTTTCTCTCCTTTGAACCTCTCCCTCTCCCAGGAAGTCACACCAAAAGAGTCAGGAGACCCATGTTCTACTCTCTGCTCTGTGGCTGCAATGAGCGGTGAGATCCAGGACAGGTTTGGGGCTCTGTGAAATGAAGGATTTGAACTTGTTCTAGCGCTGTTAGGTCACCTCTGTGTCTTAACGCTTTCTGCATGGTCGGCCACCTGAATTCTAATCCTGGCAGTAGGCCTTTTGTGACCCTCCTCATGCTACTGTACCCAGGTGTAAGCACAGCTGGGCTGCTTATTCAAAAGCAGTACAGGTAGTGGGGTTTGACTGAAGCCCCAGTGTCTCTTCTCCTGAATGTCTCCCTCCACACTTTTCTCCTGCATGTCCTGACATTTCTGCCATTAGTCATTCCCCACAAAGGTAGGAGACTGTCTCCAGGGATAAAGGAGCCAGCAGGCCTGACTGTCTGCCTTGCCCAGACGGGGCTCAGTCATCCTCTTGGAGAGCAGAAAGGAAAGGCATCTCTCCAATGGGGGAGTGACACAGAAGCTGAGACTGTTAGAAAATCACTGGGGGAGACTGATCTGGGGCTCACTACTGAGTGTTCCCGAGCAGCTCCAGACCACGAAGAGCTAGGGGAAATTAGAAAGCTCACTGCCTGAAAAAAAAGCCTTAACAGATGAGGGCTCTGAAGAAATACTTAGTTAATCTCATGGTTTGGTTTAGGGCTAGTTGCTGTGTAAATAACTCCTCAGCTGTGGACTTTTTTAGATCGTGAGGCAAAGTTGAATCCACTAAACAAGCAGAAAAAGGAGGACACAATTTATTTGTCTGGCAACTCAGAGGAAGGCTGCACATTCTTGCTTTGCTAATCTCGGCTCTGGCCTTCCCCCAGAGTTGCTGCTGCAAAGGATTGTGGGAGTCCTAAGTCTTCCTTCTTATCAGAAGGGCTGAACTGGGCAGGAAGACTTGAGGCAGTGGAGGAGGTTTTGGGGATGGGGGTGCTTGTATAGTCCAGTGACCCAGCATCTCAGGTCAGGGGGACCCTGGCTGGGAGAGGAGGACAGATATTTTATCTTGAATTCTAATGAATTCTAAGGATTAGAGCATCCTGTGAACTCAGCCAGGTCTGGGTTCTAGACCCAAATTGCTTCCTTTATGAGCTCTCTTTGAAAATATAAAGGCATATTAGGAACCAAGATGTTCCTTTCACTTTAAACTAGGAGTCACAAGATCACACAAAGTGGGCCAGGTATAAGCAGCAGGGAGTGAAGGGGACTGTGGGAGCTGGCAGCAGCCACTACTCTGATATCGTCAATTGTTGCCATGGTGCCATCTGCCTGGATGGCCACATCTACCAGGCGTTCTTTTTTATTTTTTATTTTTATTTTTTGATAGAAAGATCTTTACACAATGATTTTAGAAATTTCCCACATTTCAGTGTTAGGAATGAATTGCTTTTGCATTTATACCACAAGCATATCGAGAGCACTTACTGTCTGCAGGCACTGTTTTAAGCACTTCACAAATAGTAACTTATATAGTTTATATAACAGTCTTATAGGTAAGTTTTATTATACCTTATTTTGTGGATGAGGAAAACGAAGCACAAAGAAATTAAATAATTTGCCTAAGGTCCCCCAGGCAGTAAGTGGCAGAGCCTGAGTTTAAAGCCAAGCTGCCTGATTCTAGAGTCCCTACTCTTTGTCACTAGGCTATGCTGCCTCTCGTTAAAACCAAAGACAGCGGAAACAAAGCATGTGCAAAACACTGTACAGGACTAAAACCAAACAGACAAGTGACCAACAATAAAAAACACACACACCCAGACCTTTTGTTTGCTTCTTATGATTTTAACCTAATAAAACAGAATTTACCGCCTTTGTCATTTTCTCCTGCTTTCGTGTCTACTTTGTACACTCCTTCATGCCTAACTCCCATCTTAACAATTATTATTATTATTATTATTTTAGATGGATTCTTGCTCTGTTGCCCAGGCTGGAGTGTAGTGGCGTGATCTCAGCTCACTGCAACCTCTACTTCCTGGGTTCAAGCGATTCTCCTGCTTCAGCCTCGTTGAGTAACTGGGATTACAGGCATGCACCGCCAAACCCAGCTAATTTTTTTGTATTTTTAGTAGAGCCGGGGTTTCATCATGTTGGACAGGCTGTTCTCAAACCTCTGATCTCAAGTGATCTGCCTGCCTCGGCCCCTCAAAGTGCTGGGATTACAGTAACAATTCTTTTTGTTCTTTCTTTTTTTTTAAAAAAGATATTTCCAACACTGATATTTTCCAGCCATTATGTACAACCAATCTTGCCACCTGCCTTTCTGCCATTCTTGGTCTCTGAAACACTACTCGTCTCTTTCTCTTTCTTTTTCTTTCTTTTATTGTCCATTCTAGATTCTCACTTTCAAAATTCATGGTCAAATCTTCCCAGAATTCATCTCCCCCTGCCAGGTGGACCCCCATGAGCAATGAGTATTTGAAGGTTCACAGACATCCTATGCAATGACCCACAGTCTCTTTCCTGTACTTGTATTTATTTGTTTTCCGTGTTGCATAATGCAGCTATTCATAATCATAATACTTATTAGTATTAATCTCTATTTTGTGTGTATTTGTCTTATCTTTCCAGCAAGAGTGTGACCCTGGGGAGCAGGAATTGGGTTGACTATGTATTCTACTGTCCCTTGCCCACTGCCGAGAGGTCATATCACATAATGGGTAAGGGCATGGGCTTTGGAGCCATCCCACCTGGGCTCAAGTCTTGGTCTTCTGTTTACAAGCTGTGTGACCAATGGCAAGTCATTTACCTCTCTGGACTTCATTTTCCTCATCTGTAAAATGAGGAGTATAACTAATACTTCCTTTATATGATTATTGTGAAACATAATGCATAAGAAATGCTTCAGTCAGGGCCTTACTGTCATCTAGTGTGTCATCAGCATTTAGCTCTTATCACTGTGTCACAGGTACCCTTAATCAGCTTTGCTATCTGTGAAATGCTTCAATTTCTTGGCTCCAAAAAGATGTCTGTTTTTTAGGGTTAATTTCACTCAGGTATGGCATTTTTAGGAAGTGTTGGATAGGACCAGTTAAAAAATGCAAGGCACTGCAATTATAGAAATAGAATGTGACTTTTTGGTGGCTCTGGTCAAGTTTAACCTCTCCAGAATTGAAAGAATTGGAGGGTCTAGGACCCCTTTGTGTTGAATAGGGGTTGGGGGAGCTGCAACTACACATGCATGTGATTTTTTCCAGGCGATCTATGACATGTGTTTGTACAGTGCGTCAACACAAATTGCCTAGGAGTAGGCTTCCCCAAACAGTTCAATGTACATAATAGGTTGAATCACACTATCGGTTAACATAGAGTTCCTGGTACTAACCCACTCCAGCCTCCCTACTATCACAAGGTAAGCAATCCCAGGCTACTCAACACAAGCTGACTCATACTTATTGTTAAAACATGACTTGCCAAAGGAGAGCTTTCTGCATGGTTCTTCGCTCTAAAACAGGAAACAAAGCTATTCCAAATTCAAGATGATAGGGACCTCCATGGCCCTCCTTCAATACACCCTTGAAATTCCCCTGCTTCACAGCCTTACTGAGATCCACTTCTGGCACTTTTCTGAAGGCCTCTGGAGGACTCCCAGTAAGGTGTCCAGAGGGCACATTTAGGGACGTGTGGTCATACTAGGTTCATCGCTGAGAAAAATTCCTGTCCTTATACGTGAGGATGGTAGGGAAAAGAGGAACTTGCACTGCATAACAACATCACAGAGCTCACTTGGGTTTCTCTTACTGTGAGAGTCCCTAGTCTGGGACTCCCAACTCTTGGTTTAGAGAATTGTAGAATTATGTGCTGCTTCCTCTTCTTTTATTGTTTCTAAAGCAATTCAGTCTTAATATGGAATAAGAAAGTTTGTTGTTATTGACGGTGATGATGATACAATTTGGGGGTTGTTTTTCAACAAATATACCAGATTATGCACATCCAAATGAGGGTTACCCTTCAAAATAGTCACTTTGAGAGATCATGAACTTGAAAACGTGAATTCACCAAACATCTCTTAAATACTTTTTATGTGCCAATACCATGCCAGGTCCTTAAAGCCACAGTAAGTTAACCATAAGTTAAGAGCGCAGCCTTTGGAGTCTACTGACTTGGGCTGAGGTCCTGGCCCTGGTGTTTATGTCATCTTCTGAAAATTTTTTGTAAGCCTCAATTTTAGCAATAAGGTGGCTACTGGGAACTGAAGCCTTGACCAACAACAGCCATACTTGTGAGGAGGACGACCAGCAGCCATTACCCAACTGGGAACTGGTAAAACAAGATAAAAATAGCTGCTCACTGTAGACATATGCAATAAAGAACAGGGAGGCGGAGCCAGTAGGTATCATCCATTGAAGAGAACACTACCTAACTGTATGTGTGAAATAGGACATGGGCTACATAATGGGAATATCTGAGGTGAGTTAAGAGGGATGAGAATATGAGTCCTGAGTCTACCTGTTATCTATGAGATTTCTGCAAATTGTTTAATTTCTCTGTGCTTCAACTGTCTCACCTAAAAAATGGAGTTGAAACTACCTACTTCATAAGGCTGTTGAGATGATTAAACGAGGTAATGCATATAAAGCACTTAGCACAATACCTGGCTCAAAATAAGCACATGCGCATATGTGCATGTAAAATCACTAAAACCCTGTCCCTATCCTCCTTAGAAGCTTTCAATCTTAGAGCCACGAAGAGGGCTAGTACATGAACAGCTTGGACTACACTTCACCTGATTTTTCAGAGATGGAGGTTTCACTGTGTTGCCCATGGTAACCTCAAACCTGGGCTTAAGTGATCCTTCTGCCCCAGCCTCCCAAGTAGCTGGGACTACAGGCACATGCCACTGTGCCCAGCTTATTCTAAGTGCTGTGTGAGAGGTATTAAATTATGCTGTAAGTGTCAGATCACATCCTGTAGGAATCAGTAGACAATCCATGGAAGAGTGAACAATTGTGGTGAGGCTCACAGGATGAGTAGAATTTTTGACAATTAGACTTGGGGTGAGCAATCTAGGAGAAGGGAATGGAATCGCCTATGTGAAGGCACAAGGGTGGAAAAGTGAGGATACGTTCAGGTAACAGAGTGTATTCAGTTTTGTCTGGAGACCATTTGTAAGACTTCTGCCAGCTCTGACTTTTGTTGTTGTTGTTGTTGTTGTTGTTACAAATAGCAGAAGATAGATAGGAAAAGCAGGTTGGGTACCAGTTAAATGCTAGATTAAAATGTTTATGTCTAAGGAAAAGGATGATGGGGAATCATGGAAGATTCTTTAGTATAAGGATGATATGATTGGACTTTAGGAAAACTTATAATCTGGTAGGATTATAAAGGATGAATGAAAGGGAGGAAGTTTGGAGGCAAGGAGATGGACCAGGAGGCTACTGCAACTGTCTAAATGAGAGATAACAGGGGCTGAACTATACAATGTGGCAGATGAGATGGAAAGCAGATGATGGACTGAAGAGAAGTTTCAGATCTATCATCAGTAGGAATTGATACTGGTGGAATGGTGGGTGGATAAAAGTAGGAGTCAAAGAATACTGCAGTGAAGAGTTATTATAATGAGGGCACCAGCAACAGTGGTTGGAAAGTTGCACAGGTTTGCCAGTTTGGAGAGAGAGAGTGTTGTATGAGGTGGAATTTGAAGTGCCAGGGGGACCTTTAAGAGGAGATGCATGGCAGGCAGTTGGAAAAAGTAATGAAGCCTCAATGGTGCTGTTATTGCCCAAGGGGTTTTTGAAACACCTTCTTTAGAACCATTTCAACATAAATGAATTAAAATCTTTAGACTCTAAGCACTGACTAGATTTCACCTTTCCATATGTAATTCAGATTTTTTAAAAATTATGCAAAACTGCAAAATATGTATAAGAAAGTTCAATCAATAAATTCTGATTTTCCTTTGATGCTTACTTTGATGATCAAAAAAATATATATGAGAAAGCTTTAGCCTCAGATTTTCCCCATCTACCCTGTTTCTGTTTCTCTCTCATGCTGATGCCATAAGAATGACATTGGACTGCCTTTCGAAAACCCCAGACTGCCTTCTAAGTCAGCTCCCAAGCCCCGCAAAGACAGTAGCCTGTTTACTTTATGATTACACCTCATTTCTTGACCATGAAGCAGCATTACTGCACTTGATTACCACCTTATTAATTAGAATTTGCCTCAAGTGACCTAGCTGTTTCCAAAGAGCAAATCTTCATCAAAGGGTAATGATTTGCCACTATTTCAGACTTTAGGACATTTTAAAAACATTTCACCTTATCCCACACAATACACACACACAAAAAAATCCAAATGGATTAAACCCAAATTCATAAATTCACCAATTTAACAAATAGTTATTCAGTACCTACTGTGTGTAAAGCACAGTTCTATGCCCTCGGGATAAATAGTGAACAAAACAGACTGAAATCCCTACTCTCTTGAAACTTACATTCTAGCTGGGTGGTGAAGCAAACAATAAGTCAATTGTGTATTATGTGAGAAAGTAATGAGTGCTATCAAAAAAGGAAAAAGCAGGTGGATTGGGAGGGCTGGAGTGGGGACAGTTAAAATTTGAAATTGTGTAACCTTGCTGAAAACTGATAAGTGGGCAAAGATCTGGAGAAGATGAGGGAGTCATTTCTGCTGATACCCAGGGCGAAAGTGTCACGGGCAGAGTCAACTGCTAATATAAACGCCTTTTTTCATCTTTCTTTTTTTATTTTACTTTAAGTTCCATTATACATATGCAAAACGTGCAGGTTTGTTACATATGTGTACATGTGCCATGGTGGTTTGCGGCACCTATCAAGCAGTCATCTAGGTTTTAAGCCCCGCATGCATTAGCTATTTGTCCTAATGCTCTCCTTCCCCTTGACCCCCCACCCCGCGACAGGCCCTAGTGTGTGTGTTCCCCTCCCTGTGTCCATCTGTTCTCATTGTTCAACTCCTACTTATGAATGAGAACATGCGGTGTTTGGTTTTCTGTTCCTGTGTTAGTTTGCTGAGAATGATGGCTTCCAGCTTCATCCATGTCCCTGCAAAGGACATGATCTCATTGTGGAAGACAGTGTGGCAATTCCTCAAGGTTCTAGAACCAGAAATACCATTTGACCCAGCAATCCCAATACTGGGTGCATACCCAAAGGATTATAAATCATTCTACTATAAAGACACATGCACACATATGTTTATTACAGCACCATTTACAATAGCAAAGACTTGGAACCAACCCAAATATCCATCGACGATAGGCTGGATAAAGAAAATGTGGCACATATACACCATGGAATACTATGCAGCCATAAATGCCTTTTTAAAAGTGGGCACGTGCCAGGCTAGTTGAGGATTCAACAAGGAGAGCAGTATGGCTAGAGCAGAGTGAGGGGGGGACGTATGCTAAGAGATGAGGTCAGAGAGGTGGTGGTGTGGATAAGATAGATAGATCATTTTAGCGTCTTCTAAGCTATTTTATTTTTTTACATTTTAGTAATATGTTTTACTTAACCCAATATATCCCAAATATTATTATTTCTATAATCAGCATAAGAATTAATGATATTTTTCCATTTTAAGTCTTTGAAATCTAATGTGCTTGCTACACTTACAGCACATTTCAAGCGTTCAAAAGTCACTTGAGGCTTGTGGCTGCCACATTGGACAGCACAACTGTAAGAGAAATACAAAGGGCACTGGAATTGACTTTAGCAAATTTAGGGGCTTATAATTGCCCCTCATCAACCACTTAGAATGTGTTAACTAAGGTACTTCACACATGGGCTATAAATTTCTAGGTAATTTTTTGTTTGTTCATTTGTATTTTTTTTTTGAGACAAGAGTCTTGCTCCCCAGTCACCCAGGCTGGAGTGCAGTGGCCTGATCTGGGCTCACTGCAACCTCCAATTTCCGGGTTCAAGCGATTCTCCTGTCTCAGCCTCCCAAGTAGCTGAGATTACAGGTGTGCACCACCACACGCCCAGCTAAATTTTTTTTTTTTTTTTTTTTAATAGAGACAGAGTTTCATCACGTTGGCCAGGCTGTTCTCAAACTCCTGACCTCAAATGATCCACCCGCCTAAGCCTCCCAAAGTGCTGGGATTACAGACGCGAGCCACCGCACCCAACCTGTAGCTATTTTAAATGCTTTGGTTTCTACCAAATTGGAAGAATCTGAGCAAAGGTGAGACGTGATTAAAAGAATCTGAGCAAAGGTGAGACATATTAAAAGGATCCTTTTGCCGGCTGTGATAAGAATAGACTGTGAGAAGGGCAAAGGTGGAAGCAGGGAGACCAGTTAGGAGGCTATTGCCACGATCCAGGTAATGGGCACTGGTGGTTCAGATGAAGAAGAGGGCAGCGAAGGTGGGGGAAGTACTCGGAGTCTAGATAGGCTTGAAACACAGAGCGCAAAGAATTTGCTGACGAATTAGATGTTTTATATGAGAAAAGGAGAAGACTCGAGGATGATAGCAAGGTTTTGTCCTGAGCAACTAGAAGAACAGAATTGCATAACTGAGATTGCAAGAGATAAAATTATGGAAGCATTAACAGAATATATAATATCATATATTATATAATAATAATATAGAATAACATTTCCGTAATCTTGGATTGGGGAAGGCTTGCCTAAGGAAGGCATGAAACTCAGAGGCTGCAAGGAAAACAATTGATAGATTAAAACATAATGAAAATTTCTTTATGGTGAAAAACATAAAATTAAAAAGGAAAGTGATAGATCAGAAGAAAATATTTATAACATAGATACCAAACCCAGGGTAAGATTCATAATATATAAATGGTACTTCTATAATATCAGAAGACAGATAACCCAGTGGAAAAATGGACTAAGGTTGTAAACAAGCAATTCACAGGGAAAGGAATACCAGTTAGGCCAGTAAACCTCTACAAAGATGCCCAACCACATTACAGAAATACAAATTAAAGCAACAATGCAATACCAATTTTCACCCATGATACTAGTAAAAATAAAAGGCTGAGGACCACAGAGGAGGTTTACAGAAAAAATAAATAAATAAAAGACTGATAATTTTCATTGCCAACAAGGCTGTGGAGAAGAAGGCACTCTCATACACTCTTAATGGAGGTATGGTTTGTAAAGAATTTCTGGCAGACAATTACGCAGTCTACCAAAAATGTAAACTACATACCCTTTGATCAAGCAATTCCATTTCTAGGGACTTAATCTACAATAATAATCACACAAGTGGGCAGATCTAGACAAAAGGATGTTCATTGCACCATTGTCAATAATATTGAAAAACTGGAAACCATCTAAGAATTTACCAATAAGAGAATGATTAAATAAATTGAGGTACATTCATATCATGAAATACCATGCAGCCTTAACATGGACAAGGTTGATCTATAGATACAGTTGGACATAGTGACAGAAAGAGAGAATAAAAATACTTTTTTGAAGGGAGAAAAGCAAATTATAGAACAAAACGTATAGTATTATCTTTATGTTTTAAAAAACCTCGTGTGTGTGTGTGTGTGTGTGCTTGTGCATGTGTACATGCATAGAAAAAGGTCTGAGAAAAATGCTAAACTCTTGTTCCTTGTGAACCTGGGAAAAGGATTACATGTGTGAGTGAATGAATGGGACTTTTTTTCCTCTGTATCCTTGTTTGTCCTTTGAAAACAATTTACTATCAAAATGTATTACTTTTGTAATTTTTAAGTTAAAAAGTAGGGATAAATCAGATATCACATATTTCTGAAAGTTCCCAAGGAAGAATACTGGGGGCAGTAGCATATTTGTTACATTACAATCACACTGTGCCATTGTGTGGTGTGATAGGAACAGCTTCTAATGCGTGCTATGGTGACCTCGGCAAAGGCACAGCATTTTTTTAGCCTCAGTTTTCTTATATAGAAAATGTAGGTAATACCTGACTTATTTGTTGTATTGGAAAGCTGCAAAGATAAAATGGAAAATTAGTTTAAAAATTACAAAGCTCTGTAAAACTACAAAGGATATTTAACATTTCATGTCCTAGTTAATGACCCACTTTTTAAAGCAATAGTTAACATCAAAATTCAGGTCCAAGCAGAGAGTTTAAATTCTCTTTTAGAATTTGTTGTAACAGAATTCTTCCTGTCCTGGTTAGGTCTTACATAGCAGTAGTATAGGTATTTTACTTAAATATTCCAGAGTGTTTTGTGTTTGCACGAGAGATTTTGGTGCAGATGGATTTGGGCAACATCCTTAAATCATACCCTCCACTGCACTCATCTTAGGGCCAACCAACTCGGACATACTGAATTAATTAGCAAGCTCTTACTTAGCACCTACTTTGTGCCTAGTAATCCCCTGTGGGTAGGTGACCAGACACCCAGGTTTGTCTGGCACTGTCACTGTTTATGCTGTCTTTCCCAGGTAATTGCTAATAGTGCCCCTTTCACTTTCAAAAGTGTCCTAGTTTTAATGATCAATGGTCACTACTATAATCACCTATGGGGCACGGAAGGAAACATAGGAAGCCTCTGGCTTACAAACGCCAGACTTAAAATTTCGCTCCCCATTCCAGCTCCTCACCACTGGAAATGCGGGTATTAGTTCCAGGGTGGGAGGCATTGTGAAAACTGTGGGTCTTTTAGAGACTTGGTGGACTTAGAAATCGAAGCAGAACCAAGCCTGAGAAGAGGTGGTATGGATCGCCAGAGGCCCACCCTACAAGTTGTCTTCCTTTGCAAAATCTTCTCCCTCAGACTATTTCTCTTTATTGCATTGCCTAATCCTCCTGGTCAGAGATTTATTTGAGGAAAATAAGCAATTTTTTTTTTTTTTTTTTTTTTTGAGACGGAGTCTGGCTCTGTCGCCCAGGCTGGAGTGCAGTGGCGTGATCTCGGCTCACTGCAAGCTCCGCCTCCCGGGTTCACGCCATTCTCCTGCCTCAGCCTCCGAGTAGCTGGGACTACAGGCGCCCGTCACCACGCCCGGCTAATTTTTTGTATTTTTAGTAGAGACAGGGTTTCACTGTGTTAGCCAGGATGGTCTCGATCTCCTGACCTCATGATCCATCTGCCTTGGCCTCCCAAAGTGCTGGGATTACAGGCGTGAGCCACCGCGCCCGGCCAGCATTGTATTTTTAATAGCACAAACAGGCTGGGGAATGTTCAATGAAACTAATTTTTTTCCCCCTTCCTAACATGGAGCTGCTGTCTGCTTATACAGGGGAAAGGTAGGGTTTCTGGGAGGAATAGGGATGAAAAGGAAAAAGTAATTTTGGAGCATGAGATATTCTGGGGAATGAGACTCTCACTTAGGGCAAACTAGGGACCCAAGAGCCAGGGGGCCATGAAGGTGGGAGGCAGAAGAGAAGGCGGATGTCAGAGACACGCAATAGTTATTTGGGGGAAAATTGTTGATTTGTGCACAACTCATATCTTGGGAAATGAAAGGAATGTTCTTTCTCTGCCACCTGCTGTTCCTCTTCACCCTCCACTGCCTTATATGGCCCAGTACGCAGAATACAAACCAGTGCTAGATTACATGCTACATGCCTGACAGTGAGACATTGCTTCTGCAGGAGTTCTTGCTTCCAGTCAACGAGTTTACCACTACATCTTGGGACACACTCATTTTAAAGTTGGGAACTGCCTGTATAAGACATGGTTACTGCCCTGGAGGGATTCACAGCGACTAGATTTAAGGGAGACCAGTTAATAAATAGGAAACTACTAGAGAATAATCAATGGTCAGCTGTAGGATATTGGTTTTAAGTAAAATGCAAGTTTATGCTAGGGTGGTATGTCGGTTCATTGAAATTCTCACATAGGACAGTATGACTGATCTATGCTAAGAATATACTTGGATAGTAAGAGGAGGAAGAAGAAAATTCTAAATAGTGATGGAAATCACCTGGAGCCAATGTTTGGCATCAGGCATGAGCATGGACAGGATAGGCTGCTGCAAGGATGAATCAGGCCTGATGGAAGCATAATGGCTGTCTAAGAAGCAGTGGGAGATTGGCATGGCTAAAGTAAGATGGGGTCAAACATTTCCTGTAAATTAAAGTTCATGAAACATATCACTTGAAATTTGCACTCATTTCATGTGACTGAACACTTTGAGGCAGAAAATCTTGACATACTTTTTCAGGGGCATGAGTTAATGTGGCTAAAGTTCAGATGAGGTGAGGATCAGATCTTGGAAGAACGGGAATCCATATTAAGGACTTTGGATTTGATAAAATAGTGCATTTATGGTGTTATTGGAAATACTTCATTAGGGCTGGAACATTGGCTTGTGGCTGGCACACAAGATGAAGGTGGAAGAAGTCAGGGATACTACTTAGGAAGCTGCTATGATAGGCCAGGAGTGAGGAGCTGAGTACCTGGACCGAGATGGAAGCAGCAGGTTGGAGAAAGAACACATCTGAAAGTCTCTGTGGAGATGGAAATGATAGGACTTAGAGATCACATAGGAAGAGCCACAGAAAGTCCATAGGTTTCTCTGGGTAACTTAATCATAATAGGAACACTACTAGAAGTTCATGTTCCCATGAAAGTTCCTTACCTGTGGATCCTCCCATGCCCTCCTGGTGAACCTCCATTTCTAAGGAAACCCTATAGCATCTATTGAGTAATTTAATTCTGCAAAAATTCAGACGTCTCCAATGGAAGTCTTTAAGCACGTATTCACTAACTTGATTTTGCAAAATTATGTTAGCAAATATGTGCTATAAGGTTTCCAACCCGACAGACATAAGCATGTAAATCATTCTACTGCTAGTTTTGGTGGAGGGTAGTGACAACTGTCAGTGTTTCAAAAAAGAGTAACATGTCCAGAGTTTGTTCGCGCAGAAATGAATGCTTTTTAGCTTCATCACCCCTGTGCCTTTCCCATGAACCCTATCTCCCCAGGAAACGATATAGCACCAATTTAATAACTTAATTTGTAAAAGGAGGTTAGTGAATCAATTCTGTAAGACTCGTGGAAATATTTGAAATTAATTAGCCTTGTCAGCTTTTATTTGCATAGGCTGTCTTTAAACCATATCCCCCAGTCCAAGTACAACTTTTTAGCAAGACTGATTTTAAACAATGAGACTTAGAGAATCTGTGTACAAGGAGCTTGAATAATTTAAATGCGTGGGTTTATTATTAACACAGTAGCAAATATATCAAGGAAACACGCCCCATGAAAAGTGTTTCAAAGAAACACAAATCTGTTCTGAGAAAGGTCTATACGCAATAAGTAAGCCCAAAGAGGCATGTTTGCTTGGTGATGCCCAGCAGATAAGCCTGGCAAACCTCGGTGTGATCGAAGAAGCCAATTTGAGACTCAGCCTAGTCCAGGCAAGCTACTGGCACCTGCTGCTCTCAACTAACCTCCACACAATGGTGTTCGCATTTTGGAAGGTCTTTCTGATCCTAAGCTGCCTTGCAGGTAAGGAAATGATCTCCGAACCACCAAAGATAATTGGAAACAGAATTTCCTTTTAAACAAAAATTCCACATTTTTACATAGAATTTTCCCCTCCTGTACTTCAAATGAATTGTGATTAGTATGCTGAGTTACATAATTTTCAGAACTTTTGCTTAGCAAACATATGCCATGCTGATATATTAGGGGCGTAAGCCTGTAATATTATTGTTTTATGGAGCTTCTGAATGAAAATTTTCTCAGAAAAAAAAATATAGTTTCTTCACTTAGGTTGAAAGGTGAACAAATGAATTTACTCAGAAACCAAAGTTTGTGCTAGGGATAATTTTGTCTCTGTTTTACTTTAGTGTTTCCTTTAAGCTCAGTGATTGACTTGCCTTGCTCCAGCAGGCAGAGCCTGGGTTGAAGGGCCTGCCCTGGCTTACACGTGGGAAGAACAGAACTTTACTGAGTGCTTTACTGTCTAATATTTCTTAGGGAGTTGTGGTTTTCCAATCCTAAGACTATATTTTGCAAAATATGTGAGTGATTTATGGTGCACAATATGGGTGATTTTAGGGATCTGAACAGAAGAAAATCAATTTTGAAATCAAGATACTGATGTTAGTTAGATCCAGGAGAGATCATTAATTCCAAAAATCCCTTGGCTAGTTTTTTCAAATATCAGATACATTTTGCATCTGTTCTTATAAGTTAGGTCCATAGTAAATACAATAATATTGTTTATCCAAAAACAGGATTTTTAGGCCATTAGTGATATTAGGCAGTTGTTAGAATGAGGTTTACTAGGCATATTTAATGATATAAGAAAATGCCCAGGATAAAATATTAAGTGAAAACGCAGGATACACACATATGCCTAAAATAAATTACTAGAAGGTTGTATACTGAAGTGCCATGGTGGTTGCCTCTGGGTGATGGAATTATAGATAATTTTAATTTTGTTTCCCAGCTTTTCATACTTCCTAGGTTTTCTACGAAGAACATTATGCTACTTTTTTTTTTTTTTTTTTTTGAGAGGGAGTCTCGCACTGTCGCCCAGGCTGGAGTGCAGTGGCCGGATCTCAGCTCACTGCAAGCTCCGCCTCCCAGGTTTACGCCATTCTCCTGCCTCAGCCTCCCTATAGCTGGGACTACAGGCGCCCGCCACCTCGCCCGGCTATTTTTTTTGTATTTTTTAGTAGAGACGGGGTTTCACTGTGTTAGCCAGGATGGTCTCGATCTCCTGACCTCGTGATCCGCCCGTCTCGGCCTCCCAAAGTGCTGGGATTACAGGCTTGAGCCACCGCGCCCGGCCTATGCTACTTTTATAATTAGAAAAAAAGTGTTACTTTTCAAAATGATCTCATGTTTAGAAATAGTTCCTTAAATGTTCATTACTAAATGTTTAAGCATAGATGTTTTATGGACTTAAATATCACCAGAAGGCAACACTCCATTTGTTCAGTGACCTAACTAGGCCCTAGAGCTGGAAACACATGTTCCTATTTTCCCTTCTCCCTAGGCATATTAATTTAAATTTAACTTTAGATATGAAAGTTTTTGTCTCTTCTTAAAGGGTTTCCAGTCATTAGCCAGTTGGGTCGACCCCTGGGCCTTCTGCATCAGCCCTCTGAGATCATACCTGTTTCCCTATGTGAGGCCTTGCCCTGGCCCCTACTAGACACAGGGTTTGGAACGGTTGTAAGAACAGTTTTTTTTTTTAACCGTACCTAACATACATGTAATTTTTACTGATTATAAATGTAATGCATGGTCATTGCAGAAAGGTTACAAAATATGGAAATTTAAAATAAAATAAAAATCGTCTGCAATTTTACTACTCAGATTTGGGTGAAATATCATTCTTTTATTTGCAGGTGTATATATTACATTTTAAAAATTGGGTTTATTCCTTGTATACTTTTTTATTCTTTAAAACATTGTTCAGCATGACGTCAGGAATTTTATTTGATTGTGACTTTTAGAACAAGGCCCAATCAGAGTGACCAATAAATACTTAAGAGTGTTCTGCCTAAGTTACTATATAACTGATTTTGTTGACATATAGTGTACACTATATATCTATACATATATTATCTAGTTGGCCCAAAGCAAAATATGGCAGTGTCAGTACAGCAAATTGTGGTATGCTCTATTGTCGTTTGCTGTGCTTTCATATGTATTGAAGTCAGAGAAAGGATCACTTTAGTAATCTACTACTGTCATTAGCAGTGTTCATCAGTTGATCTGGACAACTGATAACGTTTCCATCAATGTGCAATTTGATGCTCTTCCTGGACTTGTTTTGGAGAGACTGTCACTTTTTGGTGTTAAGCATAGTGCCTAACACATAGTGGATACATAGTAAATGTTTGTTGAAAGAATGAATTACTTTCCCAAATTCCAAACATCCAGACACGATTTTCACATACATATTTAAAATCGATTTTGGTATGACTAAACAGGTCAGATTTTGCTTAAATCAAAATATTTTCAATGACTTCTTGGGAATTCTTAGGTTAAATTCTAATTCAGGAAAATGAGTTTTAATCAAACTTTTCTTCTGCAAAAAATTTATGCATATCATTTTAGACACTTGAAATATGTATTAGTCACCTCTTAGAAAGATATGTTAATGTGGGTTTCATTTTCTGGAGGTATATGCTATGCATTTTAAAGGAGTAATGTATTTGAACTTTGAGTTTGCAGTCAAATCCAAAAAAGTGGGTGATCATTTGATTATATTATTTCCTAACTCAAAATGAAGCAATTATGCATGAAGTTGCTGGAAATTAAATCACTTCAAATGCATCAGATTAAATATGGCTATTTGGGGGATATTTTGCTGTGGTATATTAGGAGAATAATAATCCTTCTGTAAACAAAATGCTTGCCACATTGTAGGCATTAAATAAATGAATGAACAATCACTACCAAAATGCAAGACATTCTCTCTCTATATATTATTTATATATTATATAATATATCTTATATATAATATATAATATGATATATTATAAATGTATATAATGTATATATGATATATTATAAATGTATGGTTTTTTATTATATATAATATATAATAGATATAACATGACATATAATATATATTATATGATATCATATATTTTATATAACATAACATATATAATATATATTATATACGACATATAACATATATAATATATAATATATAACATATACTATATATACCATATATTATAAGTATGATACGTTCTACTATACAATAAAAACAAAAACAATAATAAAATACTATATATAATTATATATTATATATAAATATAAATTATATATTATATAAATTATATATTATATATTATATAAATATAAATTATATATTATATATTATATAAATATAAATTATATAATATAATATATAATTATATATACTATATTATATATATATATATACTATATTTATACTATATATATATATATATTATATATACTATATACTATGTATATTTTTATATATATATATTCTTTTGAGACGGTTAAGCTCTTGTTGCCCAGGCTATGCAATGGTGTGATCTCAAGCAAGCACTGCAACCTCCTTCCACCCTGGGTTCAAGCGATTCTCCTGCCTCAGCCTCTTGAGTAGCTGGGATTACAGGCTTGCACCACCATCTCCGGCTAATTTTGTATTTTTAGTAGAGACAGGGTTTCTCCACGTTGGTCAGGATGGTCTCAAACTCCCGACCTCAGGTGATCCACCGCCTTGGCCTCCCAAAGTGTTGGGATTACAGGCATGAGCCACCAGGCCCAGCCTAAAAATATTTTTTAAATGTTGATTAAGTGTGTACATCTTGGATTATTTTTCTTCAGTAATAAGCACTGGCTTTTAAAAGAGATTACACATATTTCAACCACATATGCATTTTTGTTTTATTTTTAAATTTGGTCATGTCAGAGAGGGACATTGCATTCATGGGTTTTGTTGAAATCAGATACTAATCTTTACTTTGCTGTTTATTCATAGTCCTGTTGATATAGTGATTTTTCTGACTTACTCAATTTTTAAATAATTTCTCAACTTAGACTGACTTAATCCAAAGGAAGGGAAATTCTTTCCCTGACACTCAGAGAATCACCTCCACTTTAGGACTAAATTTGCACTGTCCATTGTCTACATGTGGCTATCGAAATTTAAATCACTTCAGATTAATGAAAATTATAAAGTCAGTTCCTCAGTTTCACTAGTCACATTTCAGGTGTTCAATAATTCTGTTTGGGCTACTGAATTGGATGGTGCAGAGATCGAACATTTCCATCATCACAGAAAGTTCTGTTGGACAGTGCTGTAAGGGTGAGCTCAGAGGTTTTAGGTAATGTGCACTAACTGAATGATGTGACATTTTAAAAAGGTTCATCTGGAAATATATAACTTTTAGCTCTGAAGCATATCATCACTATATCATGGTTGGACAATGTCTGAAAACCATCTTTTCTTCAGAATTTAATTGGTTATGTGCTAAGAATTGGGAATCTGGGCAATAAAACGGTCTGGAGGTTTTGCTTTGCCAATTGTTACTTATTTACATGACAATGTGTAATACCTCAAAAAATATTATCTCACTTTAAAATTTGAAATTACCATCCTAATTCTAAGGTGATATTATTAAACTTTTGCAGATTTCTAATTAGATACACGTTTATATATCTTCTATATTTAAAATGTTGGAAATGTTCGAGTCAGATTTATATTTCCCAAATCCTTGATTTTCATTCACCTCTATTCTCATCTGTGCTGTAAATGGCTTCCTGCTGCACTGAGGGATGGCAGAGATTGTGTCTGTCGTGTTCATTATTGTTTCCCCGGTGTTTAGCACTGTTTGTGGCACAAAATGGGTGCTCAACTGATATTTGTTGCTAGGCTCCACAGCCTCTTCCATGGCTTGACTTGTGTGAGTACTGTGTGTACTCTACCATAAAGTACTTTTTCCAAGAGTGGTCTTCAAAGGCGGTTTGTGGGGGTTTGTTTATTGTTTTGCCTTATCTGTTCACAAACTCTCACCCTTAGCCAATCTCGTAACAGATACTGGGTCCCAAACTAGAGAACAGAATTTATGGCCAAATAATATCTCTAAAATCTCTGTTTTTAGGGAATAAGTCTGGGAACTTCAAGGGCTACCAAATCCCCAGTTTTATCATTTTTATTTTGGACACTTTAAAGACATTTGGAAGTCATCATTTAAGCACAGCCAGAGATGTAGCTAACTTCCAGGATAAATGAAATGGATTCTTTGAGAGTGGGATGGAACCATCTTTCTCCAATGAAGTTTTTGTTGGAAAGATTAGCTGCTTTCTGAAAGCCAATTTCTTTTTTGGAGGAGGCATTATGGAAACCAGGAAAGCATGGGGAGGAAAATATTGGGAAGTGGGAAACTATGGAGTTAAAAAGTGCTGCATTCGTGTCTGCATTCAGGCACTTTACTTAATTTATCAGTGCATTGGTTGCCATGTAAACAGCCAGCTTCTGGCAGGAAAGCAGCTGGATCAGGTGGCCTGGCTGTGACAGAGAACACAGATATTGAATCCATGAAACCAAGAGTAATCAGTACAACGATTTTTTTTCTTTTACTTTTTAAAAGTGTTTATCAGTCCTTTAAGTTCTTTTTGTCTGACTGCTGTCTTTAAGTAAGAAAAATATGAAATAAATAAGTCTTTGGGTACGCAAAATTGGGAAGATGGACAGGAATTAATCCCTCTATGAAATTTCCTCTGAATCTCTCATAATTTCTGTATCCTCATCCCTTCACCCTCAATCCTCCACCACCCTCTGTGACCCTGCAGGCAGCTGGGGCAGCATAGAGATCGTCTCTTGAACTTGATTTTCTCTTCCAGTGCTTGCCTGCCAATCCTATGTCCCATCCTGGAGAACTTTTATAGTCTTCGACATTGCAGTGGATAGTAACCAGTTAATAAGATGAGCCAGTGACTGTATAGTGCTCCCCAAAGTGCCATCACCTAAAATAGCCCTTTGGAAAGTGCTCATATAGAACCGAGAATTTTAGTGTAGTGGCAGGCTGGATGTGGGTAGGGAGCCCTTCGGTGGTCCTCCAAATCCTATGGGAAGCTTAATTACTTCACCTTTCTGTAAGGCCAACAGTTCTCAGAATTTGTGGTCTCAGGACAATTTTACACTCTTAAAAACTGAGGGAGATTTCTGGTCTGGACATGTGGTACAGACCTGTTTTTCATTGTTCCTCCCTGCTAAGCACAAGTATAAACCCTGGAAATAATGCAGGAGACAACCAGGGGAGAACTCTGAAAGGTTGTAAGAAGAAGGCAAACTGGTTTGAGACCCAGGGAAAAACAAAGAGCAAGGGTATCCTGTTTCCCACCCAACAGAAGAAAAAAAACCTAGTCCTGGCCATTCCTGATACCCAACTGAACAACAGAGGGCAGCCCAGGTAAGCTTACTCCTCCCTTAGAGTCCCTCTGACAACTTCAGGTGGGCCCAACACCACAGGTAAGGGGGGATCTTCAAAAACCCCACCAACAATAGTGGACGAAAGAAGTATTCGCCTTCTCCCTGGGCCTGAGATGCCCCACTTTCACCTAGAGATATAGAGGTGAGAAGGTAGAACAGACACGAGGCATAAAGTGATGGCAAGCGGCGCAGTCTGGGAAGGCTCTGTCTCAGTGGGTGTATGACTGTTCTCCCCTACCCATAGAGACACCAACAGTGCAGGGCACCAGTAGAAGTGTCCCACCATACCTACCCTCACTGAGAGACACCTGGAAGCCTGACCTAGGGAATCCTTTCTGCTCCTTCAGGCGATATGATCTGGGACAAATGTCAGCATCAGTGATACCCGATAAACAAGAGCAAAACAATACTGAAAATTAAACTGCTGTTAGAACAGCAGACCACAAAAGTAAGCCAACACCTGCATGTGAAGCATAAATAATGTGACTGACTGCAAAAAATAAAAAATGTAAATAGGAGTTTCCTAACATAATAGGCAAAATGTTCAATCAGAAATCATCTGTCATACCAAGAATCAAGTAAATCACAACTCAACTGAGAAAAGGCAACTACGGCCAACATTAAGATGAATCGGATGTTGGAATTATCTGACAAGGATTTTAAAGTAGCCATTATAAAAATGCTTCAACAATCAATTAACATTATCTTATAATAAGTAAAAAAAAAAAAAAAAAAAAAAGGAAACTTGCAGAAAAGAAAAAGAAGTTATAAAAATATAAGAAAGAAGGAAATCCTGTCATTTGCTACAGCATGAATGAACCTGGGGGACATTATGCTAAGTGAAGCAAGGCAGACACAGAAAGACAAACACCACATAATCTCACTTATATGCGAGATCTAAAAGAGTTGAACTGAGAATTAGAGTAGAATGGTTACCAGGGACTGTGGCTTGGAGGGAGTGGGAAATGGGGAGAAGTTGACCAAAGGGTACTAAGTTCCAGCTAGACAAGAGGAATAAGTTCTTAAGACCTATTGTGCAGCAAGATCACCATAGTTGATAATAATGTATTGTGCATTTCAAAACTGCTAAAAGCATAAGATTTTAGTCTACACATTGGGTACAGTGTACACTGTTTGGGTAATGGGGGCACCGAAATCTCGGAAATCACCACTAATAAACTTATCCACGTGACCAAACACCACCTGTTCCCCAAAAACCTATTCAAAAAAAGAATAGATTTTAAATGTTCTTGCTATGAAAAAAATAAAAATAAAAATAAAAAGATAAGTAGGCCAGATATGGTGGCTCATGCCTGTAATCCTGCCACTTTGGGAGGCCGAGGCAGGCGGATCACTTGAGCTCAAGAGTTCGAGAACAGCCTGGGCCACATGGTGAAACTCCATTTCTACCAAAAATATACGCGCGCGCGCACACACACACACACACACACAAATTAGCCAGGCCTGGTGGAACGCGCCTGTGGTCCTAGCTACTCGGGATGCTGAGGTGGGAGAATTGCTTAAGCCTGGGAGGCAGAGGTTGCAGTGAGCCGAGATCACACTACTGCACTCCAACCTGGGTGACAGGGTGAGACCCTGTCTGAAAACAAAACAAAAGAAAAAACAAAAAAAAGATGAATATGTGAGGTGATGAATATGTTAGTTTGATGTAATCATTGCACAGTGTATACATATATTAAAATATCACATTGTACCCCATAAATACATGCAATAATTATTTATTAATTAAAAATAAAAATTAAGTTAAAAACAAGAATTTAAAAAAATACATACTCTGTGATTGTCTACTATTTTTCTAAAGACCCTTATAATCTACAGGTTCATTCTCAATTTTCTTTTTTCCCCCCCTTGGACTTATTTTTGAATAAAACTGGCTTGTTTGTCCCCTCCCCCCCCCAAAAATATAAATTATAGAACGGTAAAATAAAATAACAAAAATGAAAAACTTGCTGATGGACTCAATAGAAGAGCAGAGATGACAGAAAATAGAATCCATATCTGGTGAAACTACCCTTCAGGAATTAAGGGGAAATAATTAAATTCTCAGTTGAAGGAAAACAAAAAGATTTGTTGCTAGCAGATATACTGTTAAAAAAATAGCTAAAGGGATTTCTTCAAGCAGAAAGTAAATGATAAAGAGCAATCAGGAAGGATGAAAGGACAACAGAAAGAGCAGAAATGTAAGTACATAAAGTAGACTATCTTTTAACTCATGAGTTCTATAAATCATATTTGATAATTGAAACTATAACACCATTTTACACTCTAGACAATGATATTTAAAAGTGGGGAAGGTAAAGGAACCTAAATGGAAGTGAGGTTTATACACTTCAATCAAAGTGGTAAAATATTGATATAAGTAGACTGTTATGACTCATATGAATGTTAAATACCCAGAGAAACCACTAGGAAAATTCTACAAAGATACATATTTTAAAACACTACAAATAAGTCAAGATGGAATCATAAAAAATGCTCAAGTAACTGTCAGAAAAGCAAGAAAAGGGAAACAGAAGAATAATAACTGAAGGAACCAAACAAATAATAAAATAGCAAACAAGAATTAATATATCAATAATTACATTAAACAATTATATTTAATGTTAATACAATTACAGTTGTCCCCTTTTATCTGTGGTTTTACTTTCTGAGGTTTCAGTTACCCATGGTACAGTACAATAAGATATTTTGTGAGAAAGAGTATGACTGTGTGAACACAATCACATAATTTTTACTCCAGTACATTGGTATAATTGTTCTATTTATTAGTAGTTATCATTGTTAATCTCTTACTGTGCCTAATTTATAAATTAAACTTTATCATAGGTTTGTGTGTATAGGAAAAAAAACATAGTATACACAGGGTTTTGTGCTATCCATGGTTTCAGGCATCCACTGGGGATCATGGAATGTATCTCCCTGGAATAAGTGGGAACTATTCTATATGCTACTCACAAGAAACTCACATTAAATTTGATGACATAGGAAGATTGCAAGTAAAAATATAGAAAAAGGCATACCACGTAAGTATTAATTTTTCAAAAATCTGGAGAAGCTTCATTAATATCTGATAAAGTAGTCTTCAGAGCAAAGAAAGTTAAAAGAGACAAAGAGAGACATTACCTAATGATAAAAGGATCAACCCAGCAAGAGGATATAATGATCTTTAATGGGTACACACCAAACAACTAAGTCTCAAAATTCATGAACAAAAACTGATCAAGCTAAAAGAAGAAAGAGACAAATTCACAATTATAGTTGGGAACTTCAATACTCCCTCTCAGAAACTGATAAATCTACTAGACAGAACATCAGTAAGTATAGGGAAGATCTGAAAAAGACAACTAATTGATCTAATCGAATATTTTTATCTAATATTGAATATTTATTGAATATTTTTATGATTTTATATTGGTTTATCCACAGTGGTTTTAAATTATATCTATTTGTATAGAACACTCCACCCAACAACAGCAGAACACACTTTTTTTTGGCACCTATAGAAAATTCACCAAGATAGATCGTGTGCTTGGCCATAAAACAAACCTAAACAAATTTAAAATAATTGAAATCATGCAGAGTATATTCTCTGACCACAATTCAATGAAACTAGAAATCAGTAGCAGAAAAGTATCTAAACACATGGAAATTAAACAACACTCTTCTGAGTAATCCATGGATCAGAGGAAATCTCAAAAGGAATTTTTAAAAAATACATAGAACTGAATGCAAATGAAAACACAACATATTGAAATATGTACCACGTAGCTAAAGCAATTCTGAGAGAGAAATTTATAACACTAAATGTTTACATTGGAAATAAAGAAAGGTCTTAAGTCAGTAATCTAAATTTCTACATCAAGGATCTAGAAAAGAAGACCAAAATAGGGCCAGGCGTGATGGCTCACGCCTGTAATCCCAGCACTTTGGGAGGCCGAGCGGGCGAGGCGAGCGGATGACGAGGTCAGGAGATAGAGACCATCCTGGCTGACATGGTGAAACCCCGTCTCTACTAAAAATACAAAAAATTAGCCGGGCGTGGCGGCGGCGCCTGTAGTCCCAGCTACTTCGGAGGCTGAGGCAGGAGAATGGTGTGAAACTGGGAGGCGGAACTTGCAGTGAGCCAAGATTCTGCCACTGCACTCCAGCCTGGGCGACAGAGCAATACTCCATCTCAAAAATAAATAAATAAATAAATAAATAAATAAACAAACAAACAAACAAACCCAAAGCAAGCAGAAGGAAGGGAATAATAAAGAGCTGAAATCAATGAACTTGAAATAGAAAAACTATAGGGAAAAATAAATTACACAAAAATTTGCTTTTTTTGAAAAAAAATCAATAAAACTGACAAACTTCTAGCAAGACCAATAAAAAGAGTTAAGATCCAAATCACTAATATCAGAAATGAAATATGGAATAACACTATAGATCCTGCAGTCATTAAAAATATAATGAGAGAATATTATGAACAACTATACATTCATTTATTTGACAACTTAGAAAAAATTGGCCAATTTCTCCAAAACAGCAAACTACTAGAACTCACCCAATATGAAATAGATAATCTGAATAGCTCTATAACCATTAAAGAAATTGAATTCATAATTTTGAAAGCTCCTACAAAAGAAATCTCCAGGCCTAGATAGCTTCAGCAAACAATTCTAGCAAACACTTAAAGAATAATTAAGATCAGTTTTACACATTCTCTTCCAAAACATAGAAGAGGAGGAAACACTTCCAGCTCATTTTATGAGGCCAGTATTATCCTGATACCAAAACCAGACAAAAATAGTACAAAAATAGAAAACTACAGGCCGATATCTCTCTCATGAACCTTGACACAAAAATCCTTAGCAAAACACTAGCAAATTGAATCCAACAATGTATGAAAAGAATTATACACCATGACCAAATGGGATTTATTTCAGGTTTGTAAGGCTGGCTCAACATTCAAAAAGCATTCAGTGTAATCCACCATATCAACAGGCTAAAGAAAAAAAAATGATCATATCAACTGATGCAGATAAAGCATTTGACAAAATCCAATACCCATTCATCATTAAAACTCAGCAAGTTAGGAATAGAGGGTGTATTTGTTTCCCAGAGCTGCTGTAACAAATTGCCACAAACGGGGTGGCTTAAGGCAAGAGAAATTAATTCTCTCACAGTTCTGGAGGCCAAATGTTTTAAATCAAACTGTTGGTTTCTTCTGAGGTCTCTGAAGGAGAATCTGTGCCATAAGTCTTGCCTAGATGGCTGCTGGCAATTCGCGGTATTCTTTGGCTTGTAGATGCATCATTCCAATCTCTGCTTCTGTCTTCACTGAGCCTTTCCCTTTGTGTGTCTCTGTGTTAAGACTCCCTCTCCATTTTCTTATAAGGACAACAGTCGTTGAATTTAGGGTCTGCTCTAAATCAATGATGATCTCATCTCAAGATCCTTAATTACATCTGCAAAAACCCTATTGCTAAATAAGGTCACATTCACAGATACTGGAGGTTAGAAATTGAACTTACCTGTTTGGGGGACACAATTTAACCCCCTACAGAGGAGAATTGCCTCAACTTGATAAAAACACCTACAAGTAACCTGCAGTCAACATTATACTTAATGGTGAAAGACTGAACGCTTTTGCCCTATGATTGGAAACAATGCAAGAATGTCCACTCTCATCTCTCTTATTCGACATAGTACTGGAAGTTGTAGCCACTGCAATTAGGCAACAAAAATAAATAAAAGGCCTACAAATTGGAAATGAAGAAATAAAACTCTCTATCCCCAAAAGACTTGCATCTAGATTATATAGAGAATTCTCAAAACTCAATAATTAAAAAACTAAACAATCCAATTAGAAAATGATCAAAGGATATAAACAAATATTTTGCTGAAGATGTACAAATGGCAAATAATCCCATTAAAAGATAATTAGCATCATTATCTATTTGAGAAATGCAAATTAAAACCACAATGATTATATTACTTCATACCTGCCAGAATAGCTAAAGTAGAAAACTGTGACAACACCAAATGCTGGTAAGAATGCAGGACAACTGAATCCTTTTTTTTTTTTTTTTTTTTTTGTATAAAGGTACAGTCATTATGGAAAACAGCCTGGCTGGTTTTTTTTCAATAAAATTAAATGTGCAACTGACATATGATCTAGCAATTGCACTCTTGGGCATTTGTGCCAGGGAAAGAAAAATTTATGTTCATGTGAAATCTGTACCTGAGTGTTCACTGGAATTTTATCCAATACCCAAAAACTGGAAACAGCCCAGATGTCCTTAAATGGATGAATGGTTAAACAAACTGTATTGCATATATGCCATCAGGTACTACAAATCAATAAAAAACACAAACTAGTGATACACACAACAACTTGGGTGAAATTTTAGATAATTATGCTGAGTAAAAACAGTCATCAATTCCAAAATGTTACCATGATTCCTTGTATATAACATTTATGAAATGACAGAATTTTAGAAATGAAAGATTAGTGGTTGTTCATGGTTAGGACAGGAATGAGGTGCAGGATGGAGGTGAGTGTGATTACAAAAATGTCAACATGAGAGGTCTTTGTGGTGATGGAACTGTTCAGTGTCTTGACTGTGGTGGTGAATACACAAATCTACACATGGTAAAATATAGAATTAAATGTGCATGTGCACACACACAGCAGTACATATAAAACTGGAGAAATATGAATAAGGTTGATAGGTTTTATCAATGTCAGTATCCTGGTTGTGATAGTATACCATCATCTTACAAAATGTTACCATTGCTGGGAACTGGGTAAAGTAAACATAAGATCTGTCTTATTTCCTAGAACTGCACGTGAATCTACAAATATATAAATAAAAATTTCAATTAAAAATTATTGAGGACCCAAAAAAGAAACTGACATGTTTTGCCTGAGATTTACCCGATTTTAAAACTATAAGTCCCACATTCAAGGAATTCCCTTGGTACTGGGAAAACTGGGTCAGTTGTTCTCTATACTCCCAGACAGTTTTGGGTCCCTGGACAAGACTTTAAGAACCTGTGTAAGGCTGCCCTTAATACAGAAGAAATTCTCAGTTCGGTGTTATTACCTCACCATCATCTAGAATTTGAGTATCTTCATATGATAATTTGTTAGAAACTCCCCTCCCCCTACCCCAGTGAGACCCAAGAAAGCTCAGCTTTCTTGTATGATTTATTCTGCCTTCTCCCCCTCACCTTGGATTCTTCAAATAAGATGTCTTTGTAAGTGTTCTGTGATGAAACAGTGTTATCAGAATGTGAGTATGTACTATTTTTTTATGATTATCTTTTCAGGTCAGGTTAGTGTGGTGCAAGTGACCATCCCAGACAGTTTCGTGAACGTGACTGTTGGATCTAATGTCACTCTCGTCTGCATCTATACCACCACTGTGGCCTCCCGAGACCAGCTTTCCATCCAGTGGTCTTTCTTCCATAAGAAGGAGATGGAGCCAGTTTCTGTAAGGACACATTTTCCTAAACTCTTCCCCTTTTGTAGTTCTGACTGAAAACTGTTGGGGTAGAAAAAACGTGAAATGTGAAAGAATGGCATGCCAGTGACAGTAGTGGCAGGAATCTCAGATACAAAAGTTTGAAGACAGCTGTATAGAGAAGATCATGATCTAAGTGACTTAACTCTTGTCCTCTTTTCATATTTAGTTATAACCCATTATCTCAGGTCTGTGTAGGTCCACATCAAGTGGATCATGTATTTTAAAGACAGAAATGGTTCTTCTCATAGGTGAAATGAACAGTAATTCTGAAAGGGCTCCCCCTCCGCCTTTATCTCCCTATTATTTCCAGAAGAAATTAGTTCAAATCCAAGTCCTGATTGATCTACAGATCTCTGCCAAATTTAATATCTAGGATCTGACTGTCAAGTGAACTAGCTCACTGTGCTAGACTGAGGCCTGACAGAACGAGACTCCCCAGATGGGTGAAGAAGGGCCATAGTAGTGATGAACCCTGTGTAGTTCATCAAGAACAGCGTAAGGATAGAGGACAGGGGATGGAGTGGGTAGGCATAGGGTCTGGGGGAAGAGGTTGCCAGAAAAGGGTGGGTTGAAAGTCAGGGGAAGAGAATGATTTCACATGCAAGCTGCCTATTCCCAGGTTTCCTTCATCAGGCCTTGAGGGAAATTCCTTCTTTAGCCCAAGGATTCAAATTGTATACTCAAAGGTGTGTGTATGTGTGCGCGCGCACATGCGCGCATGCGTGCACACATGCGTGTGTGTGCCTGTGTGCTCACGCACATGTTTATGTGGGCACATATGCCATGCATGCCTACACATATCTCTTAATGGAAAAGGTCTGTAGCTTTCTTCAGGTTCTCAAAAGTTTGCATGACCCAAAGCAGAGTTTAGAGAAGAGACAAGTCAGTGTGGTTTGGAGTAGTTGGATGCAGCTGAATTGGGCCTTGAAGGAAAGGAAAGGTTTTGATTAGTAGAAAGATAGAGGGAAAGCAAGTTGAGGAGGCTGGGGGAGGCCTAGGGACAGGGGTGGAGAAGAAGGAAGGCATTAGTTTAGAGGAGCCACATGTTGGCCAGTGTCACTTCAGCCATCACTAGTCCTTCGGAGGTGCTGAGTCCTCTGTTTACAAATCCTGAGCATTTGTTTAGCAGGAAACGCCATACAGGGGGAGATTCCATCAATGCCACTCTCTAGTCCAAGTTAAACAATTTTGCTCAATACTGGTTACCTTGGACAAGTATCTGAATCACTCTGTACCTCTCTTTAAAATATGGTAGATCAGCAATACCCATGGGAAATCAACCGGCATAATGCATGTGAAAAATATAAAGCCCTATAAGTTTTATCCGTTGTAAACACTATTATGATTATCATCATCCACAGCAGCATCACCACCACCAGTGCTTCTACCAGTTTGCATCACCCAAAATGTCCAGACCCAAAGCCTTGTATGTAGGAGTCAACTAAGAAATTATTGCCTTCTTTTGCAGGATGCTCTGTTAGATTGTAGATGACAATAATCACATGACCTTTCTTCCTTTTTAAAGTTCAATTTCCGGAATAGTCTTTTCAACACATTCTTTATCTGTAGGCTTGAAATCTTTCTCATTTTGCCAGGTGGGGCTGGATTTAGAGAGACCTTGCCAATGTATTTTTAAATATTTTCTGCTTGATACTCAAATCAAGATGTTCTAAACTGCCTGAAGGCTGGGCAAGGCCAGTCTCAGTTCAAAAACCACAGATTTTTATTTATGCCTCCTCTGACATTGGGATTTACAAGGCCACTTCTTGGTTGAACTGTGTGTCTAGTGAGGAACTGGGAGGGAGCTGCAGAGCCAAAGGATCTTGTGACCAGCAATGAGCTTTTTCTATACCAGGAAATGCAAGGGAAGAAGATATGGTGATTGAATTGAGTGTGGCCTGAGCCCAGAACATCTCTTGAAGCACTTAAAAAAAATCTGTTCACAAATAAATATTTATTGAGTAGCTTATTTACTTGCCATTTGCTTCATTCTCCAAAATGTCATTTACAGGTGGGGCAAGTAATTTAAGATATATACTCTTTTGCAATGTCCACATTAAAGGAGGACATCTGCACTGAGCTGCTGGATCAGGCAAAACCTGCTCTCTGATCGTAAAGCTGCATGATACCTGTGTTACACCTGGGCCTTAGCCGCATAGAAGACAAGCTTTTGTGTTTTTATTGCTCCCACAGCTTGGGAGCAATAAAAACCATCCCCCAAAGGCAAATTTTATCTTCCTTCTATTTTCCTGTCTTGCTTTAGCTAATGCTAGCCAGATCCCCATTACAACCATATTTAGCTCTCTACTTCTAGAGAACTGGAGTCCTTCCCGTCTCCCCACATCCTGCTGGCATGGGCTTCTCACTGCTTTACCAGATGAGTAGTTTTGAAGTCCTAGTGGAAACCTCCTGATGAATGTCAGTTGTTCTTGCTCCGCCATTTATTTATTGACTGGGTGATCAAACGACTGGTAGACACGTCGTTTGACCTTTCAGTTGTTCAGTTCCCAATCTTTAAAATGGGGCTACTTACCTATCTCATAGGTTTAATATGAAGATTAAATGAGATGATGCTTGTGAAGCACTAGGAAGCCTTCTACCCAGTAAGCATTCAGTGAATGCGAGCTTTTAAAATTGGCATCATCACTTACAAAACGGCGATTTTGCAAAATCCCTGTTCCCTCCATACCCCTGGTGATCTGGAGGGACTGAGTCATGGGCACTAGGGAGCCTAGCTCAAGAAGATACACTTGAACAGGGAAAGAGCTCTTCAGGGCCATCCTAGCCCAAGATCAGCTTCGAGTTCCACTGTTTACCAGGTCACTGTGGCTAAAGGGAGGGCCCAGGCCCTTTCTCTGCCTGCTTCTTATCCCTGAACTGACAGCCTGTTCAACCAAGAGGTTGCAGACATCCTGTGTTGAGGTGGTATTTTTCAAAATGGGATTTGGTCTCCATTTCAAGACTGTTTCCTCTTTGAAAACATTCACAATTCTGTGGAGCATGTTGTATGTTAATCTAGGGATTGCTGGTGGAACATTTATGGGAGGATAAAAAGACTGCTGCACTATTAGACAATTCTGTGATTTATGGGACTAAGATGTTGCCAGACATCAGTGGTCACACTGAGAGATTCAGTTCAACTCCTGGGTTGATGTGGCAGTATACTGTATAGCATTCAGCTCTCAGATCCACCCATTTCTGCTCAAACACAGCACAGCTCGTGCCTCAGTACTGAGGGTATGGAGGAAAAGGCAGTCAGTCAGTGTCTAAAAATGACACATGCAAGAGACGCTCGGGGAAGATGTAGCTGGACCTCTCAGGTAAGAACACTTATTGGTGTACTACTGGACTTCTTCATTGTTTGGAGACTCCAGGGCACTGACACCAGCTTTAGGAATGGGATGGGAGGGTCTGACTTTGGTAACAATCAAGATCAGCACAAACCCCTGACAAAACTGGGACAGTCTTGAGTTTATCTTCTCGCATCCATGTCTGGAGTTCTTCTGCCTCTTCCTAAAGGCTTAGGACCCTATTACTGCCCTGATCAGGGCAGTGGCCAGCTCTTTCCGTAGTCCCATCTTCCCTCTCCTGAAATCATTGTGTTAGATTAGCAATTGACTATGAGGCCTGGTATTCCTCAATACCCAGGGGCTGATGTTATTTCTTACTGACTATCCCCTGTGGCAAATAGAGACTGAAGTATCCCACAGGTCTGCCCACTAAGAAGGCCAGGATATTCATTAACATGGTCCTTCTCTCAGAGAAACATTCCTCTCAGAAAATAAGAACAGCTTTAGATAGTCAATCCCTCAGCAGGGAATCTCAGCTGAAAACTCTAGGCCAGGTATGGGCAGGCTAACATGGAAATTTGGGGTGGTCTGTTGCCTTTCTGGTCATGCAGATGGCCTCATCTTCCATCCAGCCTGTTAATGCTAACACTGCATACAGAGACCTTACCTGTCCATGAACAGAGCATGCATTGACTCTACTTAGCATGAATCTCTCAGACAATACTTATTCTTCAAGAATGTTCACAGTGAAAAATACCCTTTGCCAGTCTCATAAACAACTTGGACAACTTCTTTCCCAGGACCTAGTGTTCTTATGTTCTCTGGCTTCTCAGATTTTACAACCTGAAATACATACGACAGAGCCACACAACAAAGAATTGTCTGCCCAAAATGCCAGTGTCACCCCTACTGAGAAATACTGCAAGTTCTTCCTTGCCCCACCATCAAATTTATGTATTATGTCCCATTCACTTTTTGCTAAATCTGATAAATTAATCTCATGGTAAGGTGTTAGGGACTAGTGATAGCTTATTTTGTTCTCTTCTAAAGAATGCATTGAATCAGGGACCTTCCATGCCTTCTTCCAAAAGGAGCGACTCAAATGGTAGATACCCAGGCAAATGGCAGGTTGGTAAGAGAGTTGGTTCGGAAGCAAGAGAGTCTTTCTTTGGTATCCTATTTCTTCCACATGCCATCCCTGCCCCCAATACAGTCCGAATACAATTCTGAGCTTGTGACCATTGCCACCTTATACCTGCACACCCCTTCCCTACCCCATGGCTAGCCCCTCTATCAGCAGTACAAGAAAGCAAGAAGCTGGAAAGGAAAGAATGTGTGGTTTGCTGTGGACGTCCATGTCCTCCACATTCGCAGAAGGAATCTGCAAAAGCAGCTCTGGAAGCTAACTCCAACTCAGACTGAAACAGAAAGCAAACTGAATTCTTTCAACCCTTCTCGTTTATGCTCCATGCTTCTAGTTAGAGAGCAGTGTCACTAAGCTGAGGAAAAAGTCTTTTAGGACAAATCTGGTTCCCAGCTGCACGGCCTTGTGTGACTAGGAACTTGGCACAGTAGGAAGGGAAAGGTTGCTCTGCAAAGAACTGAGGGGCCTACAATTGCAGCTGGCAAATGTTGAGGGCATCATGTGGTGAACATACTCAGCATGGGAAGCACCATGCCAATAAATAGCAGCAATTGGCAGGAAAAAGTTTGGGCTGGAGCGGGGAATGGAATGGCCCCGAAGAGGGAAGGTTGCCCAGGAATCATCTTTCTCACCTTAAGAAGGACTATGAGTGCCGTCTTAATATATTCAGTGGGAATCAGGTGGTCTGAATTCCAGGTCTGACTGTAAATTGTGTGACCTTGGGAAAATTGCTCCCTCTATTGAGGCCTCGGTGTCCTTTTTTGTATTAGAAAAGGATGAATTCGAGTTCACTAACCGCAGGCCTCTGGGTCAGATTTGGCCAGTGGATGTATTTCAGTCAGCCTGCCCAGTACTTTGTTTGTTTGTTTCAACAGTTTGAATGCCTTGTTTATGTTGACTTTTCAGTTCCTTGCAGTCCCCATATCTGTTATGATCTTACCACTACTTACCAGCCCCTCCCAGCCATTTCCCATATTTCCAATATCCATCAGGCTCCTGAAGGCCCCTTAACCTTAGAAACCACAAATCAAACTATCTCACAAGGGTCTTATAATTACTGTGCAATTATGACTCCACCCATCAGCCTCTAGCATCACCCAGGGGGCAGGCAGAGAGGACCTTGGGAGAAAGCAGGGCAGTCTACCATGAACCCCAGCACAAAGTGCAAGTGGGTAAAAAATTAACAAGCACCCTTTAAGGGAACACTGGGATGGATTTCCTTAAAAAATCACCTCCTCCTCACCCCCACCCAAAGATGTGGCCCGTTGAAGATCCAGGGCTTTTTCTGGACCTCCATTGCTTTGATGTCCAAATTGATAATATTCTTTCTTTGAAAAGTATACAAGCCACACAGGATCATGGGCCGGGCTTTGGCCACTGTTCAGCTTTGATTTTTAAAAGAGTTATTCTTTTATGGAAAATGGAATCAAGTTGTAGTCCTTCCTATATGATTAGATAAGCAGTTTCAGGAAAACACTTCTTTCTTTTTTCTTTACAAGGACAGTGTGACTGTGTGGACTTCCCCCTAACAGAAAGCCCCTCCATGTATGTGTCTGGCTGCTGCTGTCTACCCCCAGGTACTTTACTTCTCACACAGAACTGTGAAGCCAAAGCCTTGGCTCTTTTAGGTCTCCACTGTTAGCCCTCACTACCCTTATTTCTGTCTCTAATACCTTTTAGTGTCAATTGTGAGAGGGCGAAATGTATTAGACTACAGCATGAGGAGCTAGCATATAAAAGGTAGTAAAGGTCTTTTTCATAGGTAAGGTTTCAGGGCCTCATTGCTTTCATACTCATTTCACCTTGACTCATGCCCAACTGTGGGACTTTTACAGTGGGCATGGACACATGGATACAGTGAACACTTTTACTTCTTTTCATATCCTAATTCTGGCCTAAAACACACTATTTTGGCCTCGTGATCTCTACAGAAATAAGGTCCTTTTCACCTGGATCCTCTGGGACTTGCTGTGGGCCTCAGGCAGGACTGATGTTCTATCTCATTGTGATGTCATCAAGCATCAGTATAAAACAGGGCTGATGTTTTACACTGTCCACAGTCTCCTTAGGAAGAGGGGAAGTGGCCAGATGTTGAGGCTGTAAAGGGCACTCTTGATGGACAGCAGGCTGAACTCCAGGTAAGAAACAACAAGACCTCAAATTGCCAATTAGAAAGTAAATAAGCCCCATGCTGCCTAGTGAAAGTGAAAGCCTGATAGCATGGGTGTCAACTCAAATGAAAGTAATCCTCTGATGTGTTGAACCTCCTCCTGTTCCACTTGAATACCTTGAGTTAATGCTGGCTTTCTCGTTTGGAAGTCAAACAAGACCATTCTGGGGCAAGAGTTTGTGATTTCAGTACGTGTGAATGAATGAATTATAAATGGCTGCATTTATAATGCAGGCAAGAAAGCATGTTGATGTTAGAAAAAATGGGAGAGAAACAAATAGTTTTCTCTTTAAGTGTACTCTTTTCCTGGGATTTTTCCCTCAAAATCCAGCTTTCTGCCTTAGTTTCGAAATATATTGACTTTCTGCTTAAAGGAGAATACATTTGAATTCATCTAGACAATATCTTTTAGTTTTCTAATTGCTTTCCCTCTTTTATTGGCCTATTAAGGTAAAGCTCACAGTACAAGGAATTGGGAAAGTTGGATCCCAGATCTGTCTCAATTGTCAATTTTGTGTCTTTTATTTTTTAACCTTTCTGGGCTTTGGTTTCTTCTGTAAAGTGAGGGGAGTGAATTAAATGAATTGTAAGGCCTTCCAGTAGATTTTATGAAAATATTAGTCTCACCAGACTAAGACAATACAATTTATTGAACAATAACAATCACTTGAATAACATACATTTACATGAAACTAACAAAATATGAACGTAGAAGGTGTGTATTATGAAGGGACCTCAGGAATTACCTAATCCGGTGATTACCAAGCTTCAGTCATTCATGTACCATCTACATGATTTTTGTCATATTTATGTATCATCAGCACTATTTATTATTTAATGTTATTCTCCGTATTGACTTGTTTTCTTAAAATCTTTTAAAAATCTACCTTAATCTACCCTATGCAACAATATTCAGGAAGTCTTAGATTTAATGTGCTAGATATTTATCTTTCTAATACACATTCAAATTTGTAAGTTTTCATTTATATACTAACTAAAATCAACTTAACTGCCTATACTTGGTAAATACATATCATACATAAAACATTACTCTCTTTTCTCATTCAGATGTGGGAAGTAGAGGTTGGAGAGATTAAATAACTTTGTTTCTTATCTAAAAACAGGTTGCCATGGAGGCATGACTAGAGGCCACCTCCCCTAACTATGTCACAGTGAGAGGCAGTGCTGTGACTAACTCAGGTCACCTGACCCCTAGACCAGGACCCTTTCCACCACATCATGCTGCTCCCACAGTTGCCATTATGATCTAAGTATCTATGCTCTTTAATAGAGATGTAACTAGAATCCAGATCTTAAGTTTAATAAGTTGTAATAATAATAAATGAGCCCTTGTGGCTTTAGATGGGTCATTTAGTCTCTCTGAGTCTGAGATGCCTTATTTGTTTAAATGACAGAATTCCAGTTCTGCCTTCTGCCACATGGAGAGAAAGATGGTAGCTATCACTGGCTGAGCACTTCCAAGGTCCTTTACTAGATTTCTTAGTTTCATCTTCACAACACCACTATAAAGGGATGGGAGCAGATGATTTCTAAGATGCTTTTCTGCTTTGCTTCTAATAAACAAAACAAACCCAAATTTATCTATCCAAAAGAGTAGATGTGTCTAAAAGGAGCATGAAAATTTGAACATTTAAGGAAACCAGATAGTCTCACTGGGTAAGGTAAATTCAAATTTTAAGGAGTTTACAAAATGGTTAAAAAAATGATAGTTTTGGTTTCCCATCAGACATTTATGTTCTACATAATGAGTTTCTCTCAGGTGGATTCATTAAGTGAGCATCTCGATCTCATAGCCCAAGCTTAGGTGTTGAATCCTGTCAGCTCCAGCTGCCTCCTCCTCTGTAAGACAGGCATACTAATCCCTGATGACATCACAGAGCTGCTCTGAGGGCCAAATGCGCAGCTGTGAGCAAACTAAAGTGCCCCACTGAGTTGAGAAACCTTGGCCACAGGGACCTGTTCCTGGTAGGGGGAAGATGCTGTTTCTTTATCAAAGGTAATGTGTTTAGAAGAAACTTTCAGGTAGCTTATCCTAGTCCTGGACACTCCCCACTTCTCATTTCTGTTATTTTTCTGTCTAGATTTACTTTTATCAAGGTGGACAAGCTGTAGCCATCGGACAATTTAAAGATCGAATTACAGGGTCCAACGATCCAGGTAATGCATCTATCACTATCTCGCATATGCAGCCAGCGGACAGTGGAATTTACATCTGTGATGTTAACAACCCCCCAGACTTTCTCGGCCAAAACCAAGGCGTCCTCAACGTCAGTGTGTTAGGTATGAGCACTTTTTTCTGCCTTTTCTTTTCTTGGAACAAGTTAGGACACTGAATGAGCCAGGACAGTGAGTTATGATGCCAATTAAGTCTCTGTAGGTAAATATACTACCTAATATTTTCATTATCAGGGAAATAGAGACAAGCCACTAGCCCAACCAATACAGTAACACTGAGAAATCACTCATAAAACATGCAGAAACAATTGTGCAAAAGGGCTGCCAAAATGACAGCAGTAGATGACCCAACCTCCAGTGATCCCTATCTCTGAGGGAAGGAATGAGAACAGATGAGACAATTCACTGTCCAACAAAATGATCACTAGCAACTCTTCTAGAGGAAACCTCCATTTACAGTCAGACCTACCTGGGGAAGACTACTGTCAACTTATTATTCCTTTTAAGCGTGGCATAATTCCCACCATTAAATTATTCTTTTAAATAAAGACAGGAGAGTCCCTTTTTAAAAATGCTAATGCTATTTGGAAAAAGGACTGCACATTAATCTAGTGTTGACAGTAAAAATATTTACATACAAATATTCATTATATGATATTGGGCAAGCCATATCTGCTCTTAAAATGAATTTGGAATCTCATTTGTTCAGTATTTATTGAGTCACAGTGATGGAGGTGTTGTTTTTGCCCTTGGGAAGCTCCCAATTTTGGTCATTTCTAGAAGTCCTTCCAATCTCTGTCTGAAAGGACAATGTGGGCTAAGCTCCCATCAGTAGACTGGGATTGGGAAGTATCGAAGCAAGGGATGAAAGGACTGCCGATCCTCAACTCTTACAGACAGACCAGTTGAGGTGAGCATTTTCACACTTCTAGGTAGCCCCAAATGGAGCTGATCTAGTCATTGCTCCTCTCTAGCTGTGTGCACACATCACAAGAAAGGAGGAACTACATTAAATCAGTGACTTAATAATTGAGTAGCTTGGAAAAGCAGCAATTGGTAGCAAGGTGCATACCTAAGAGAACTGTTTACAGTTGTCCTGACTTGCCACTCAGGTAATGCCACAAAGGAACCAGCTGACATTTACTGTGAGGTTTGCCACTGCATCTACCCACCTGGGAAAGAGGGAAAGGTACCTAAGAGCTATTTTTTTAAGAGTGGGTTAGCTTAATCAATCATGTTTTTATCTTACTGAGTTCTGTGCCAGGAATTGGGGTACAGGAACAGACAAGAGAAGTATTACTCAAGCACTTTCCTGGGAGAGTTTCTGTTCCAGTTTGGAAGACTAGTGTATTAGTCTATTCTTGCATTGCTGTAAAGAAATACCTGAGACTGGGTGATTTATGAAGAAAAGAGGTGTAATTGGCTCATGGTTCTGCAAGCTATACAGGAAGCATAGCAGCTTCTGGGGAAGCCTCAGAAAACTTAAAATCATGGCAGAAGGCAAAGGGGAAGCAAGACGTCTCACATGGCTGGAGCAGGAGGAAGGGGAGGGGAAGATGCCACATACTTTTAAACAACCAGGTCTTATGAGCACGCACTCACTATCACAAGATCAGCACCGAGGGGGAAATCCGCCCCCACGATCCAATCACCTCCCACCAAGCCCTACCTCCAACATTAGGGATTACAATTTGACATGAGATTTGGGTGGGGACACAGATCCAAACCATATCAACTAGTTATATACATGGCAACTAAGTGGTGTGCTATAAATGCCAAAGCATCAAACTGACACTCAGAAGACCTGAGTTTTAGATCTTACTCTGTCCTCAGTGACCTAATACAAGTCAGTCCACCTTTCTCTGACCATTGTGAGATGGGGTTATAATTTCTGCCTTGTCTTCTTTATAGATTTGTTATGAACAGTTTTGTTGTTTTACCTATAAAATGAAATACTGGAGATCAAAGAGTTTTTAATTGTTAAAAAACTGGAGGGATTAATCTGCTAATGGTTTTCTGTTGCTTCCTGGTTCTGGGATGTTCTGACCAGAAACAATCTAAAGAAGCCAAGCCTCTTCATCTCAGAGCTTGGAAATAGCCCTGAGATAAAGTTAGACAAGAAGGTTAATATCCTTAAATTTAAAGCTCAGAGGATCCCAAATCAATTTCCATAAGAAGTTGAGGGTCACCTCCTCTCAGAGGTGTTTTTTCCCATGAGTCTTTGGGTCAGGTAGCTCTGTGTCATGACTTTTCCTTAAGCAGCCAGGATCCAGACAAGGTAAAAGGCAGAAGGGTCTGTAGATTTCCTTGTTTGTTTGGGAACTCTAAATAATATTGTTTTTATTAATTGGGCAAAGAACAAAGGCCTCCTCCAAATTTGGCCTTTTTGGAAAATTTGAGGCTGCTAATTTTCTCTAAAAATTGCAGTGACTATTTGCAGTTCTCAAATCTCGTCGTATACGACTGCCTATTTTGCTTGCCCTGACTGAAAGGTGAGGCAAGGTGGGGACAGGTAGGAAAGAGAGAGAGGCTAATTGTGGGGAGAGGTGTTGATATTTCCTTAAAGATGACTCTCATAGCAATGTATCTTTCAGATGTTTTCTTAGCCAGCAGTGAACATCAATCCCATGCATTTACTCGTTCATGAGTTCATTTAACAAACCCTGAGCACACGTGCCAGTCACTGTGCTAAGCAATGGACATGGGGAGATGTAAAAGATAGGGTCTTAGCCCTCCAAAATTCAGTCTAGTGAAGGAGACAGATGCATAACATAAAAGCTGTCAGTGGAGGTATGAGACGAGAGCTATGAGGACACGGGAAAGGGCAAAAAGCTGTATCAGGAATTGGAGAAGGCTTATTGAGGAAAGTGACTTTTGTGCTGAATGTTGAAGGGTGTGCAAGAGTGTGTGACGAAGAAGAGGGGCTGAGATGGCAAGGCACAATTTAGGTGAAGGAAACAGCAATGGGCAAAGGACCAGGTGGTTTGGACAGCCATTCATTTGAGAGCTTTCCATTAGGTATGACAACCTTGGAAAATTAATCTCTGAAAAATACCCAGATCAAGTTTGAATAATTATTTTGTGTGCATTTGGAATGAGCATCATCTACCTTCTGCAATTTGGCACATAAAAAGAAAATGATTGATTTAAGGAAGGTTTAAGAACCTACTGAAGCACTTTTTTTTTTTTTTTTTTTTTTTTTTTTTTTTTTTGTGAGCTGAGCCTTTTCCTCCCACCTCAATTCTATTGAAAGCAATAAAGCTAAATGGTAGATCAATGGCTTTGCCAGTTAAAGACCCAAGTTCCACTGGGGACTTTAACTGGATGAAATGTCAGTTCAATCCTGAGTCAGTAGTTTTGGGACTTGGTTCAAAGTGATTCACTAAATGTTTTGTTAATAAAAAATAAAAGGAGAAAAATATTCTAAGCAAAATAAAATGCCTATCTGGGTTTGATTCTGGGCTCAGTAAATGAGTGCAAGTCATTCCAGGTTTTTGCCATAATTTAGTTCAAGTCCTGGTGTCCAACTTTGTGATGAAACACTCCCATTTAATTTTCTATTCAAATTGTTCTATTCTGCTGTAAAGGCTATAAAATAGCCATCTTTTTTAAACAGCAGTATCTAAATCTAGTGATAGCTGCAATGGACTTCTGGTTAAAATAGCTTAGTTTAGAATAGGCAAATCCAACAAGTTGTTCCTACCTGAGAAAGTAATTGGTAAGAAAGAGAGAATAAAGAACTAAGTAGAAGGATACTTCTTTTAATCAAGACACCTGCTTAAAAGATAGGGCTAGTGACATGTTTCAGAATTATAGCTATATGCATCTGTCTTCTCGCACCTGTGTACAGATAGTGAGAGTCTGGGATGGCTGAGCTGAGCAGAAGTCAATGGGAGAACAACTTTAGTAGCAGGAATTAGTCCTGCTGTGGCCAACAGAAATTCCAGGTGCTAGGCCCTATATATATTATTGTATTTAATCTTTGGATCAGTCAGAGGTTAGATAATCTCCTAGTCACGTTTTACAGATGAGTCAACTGAGGTTTGGCTAAGTTAGGTAACTTGCCTACACAGATCCAGGGTAGAGTTACAGAGCCAGTATTCTGTGCGGATCCAGAGCTGTGCCCTTAACCACTGTGTCTCAGGTAAGAGCTGTAGGACTGAGCAGTATGACACATTTCATGTCTAACTCACCTAAATTAGAGAACCTAAGCTTTGAAGGGTTCTAGCGAAAAATGAAGATAAGCAAGGTGAGCTGGAAAGTATAGAAATGTATATCATTATTTGTATATAAGATAGATATATAAGGTGTATAAGATAGATGTATAGATATAAAATAAATATCTAAGATAGATAAGAGATATAAGATAGATACGTAGAAATGATAGATATATAAGATAGAATAAACCGTGCAAAGTAAGATGAATGAGGAGATTCAGATTCCCAGCTTCCCACAGGACTTCTCCCTTGACGTGTTTTCATAAGCAGCTACAACTCTATGTCCCAAACTGACCTCATTAGTACCCCTTCCTCCTTGTCACCCCTTTCCCTAAAACCTGCTCCTCCTGCTGTGGTCTTGGAGGCCTCTCCCCTCTCTAAAGTCATCTCTCATCCCTCTCCCACCCCACTTTAGAACTGTGTCAAAGTTATTTTTTATTTATTTATTTATTTATTTATTTATTTATTTATTTATTTATTATTATACGTTAAGTTCTAGGGTACATGTGCATAACGTGCGGGTTTGTTACATATGAATTCCTGGTGCCTCTAGTCCCGTGCCGGGCCCACAGAAGGCATGGGTGCTTGCCGAGTGAGGGATGAATAAATATTTCAGTGCTGGGTAGCATGCACCCCCAAAATGGGCTTCCCCTACTGATGATGCACACAGGCAAATTCAAACCTTTCAACTATTTTGTGTCACCCACAGATGTATAAATGCAAAAAAAAAAAAAAAAGAAAAAATCATAAAAGAGAAATACAGCATTAAAATGTTTTAAAAAGAATAATAGGCTATCTCAGAGTATTTAAGGGTTCTATTTTCCTTTAAAACTGTGCTTTTAAAGCATAAACTATGTTCCTAGTCATTTAGTATTTGCTTATATTTGGCTGTTTTAATAAAGGCATATTTTAAGACACAATGCGGAAATTCATGGTTATAAATCTGGGGAGGAGGCAGACAGAGGAGTCACTATTTGAATCTTAATGGCCTCTTGACTAGAAGGGCCCTGCACCTGAAGTGCTCTACTCCCACCTGGTGGTGCAAGCAGAAAACTGCCAAAATATATTTTAATAGATTTATTTATTTATTTATTTTTATTTTTATTTTTATTTTTTTAGTGGAGACCCAGTCTCACTTTGTCGCCCAGGCTGGAGTGCAGTGGCGTCATCTTTGCTTACTGCAACCTCCGCCTTCCAGGTTCAAGTGATTCTACTGCCTCAGCCTCCCAAGTAGCTGGGATTACAGGCGCCCACCAGCATGCCCGGCTAATTTTTGTATTTTTAGTACAGACGATGTTTCACCACATTGGCCAGGCTGGTCTCGAACTCCTGACCTCAGGTGATCTGCCTGCCTTGGCCTTCCAAATTGCTGGGATTACAGGCATAAGCCACTGCGCCCAGCCAAGAGTTTTTTAAAAAAATAAGTAAACACACATATTCTTCAAAATGAAAGTGATGAAGTGACTGCAATTGTCACAGACTGCCATTCATCCTAAAGAATTTTTATTCTTTGTCATTCCCTTACAGTGAAACCTTCTAAGCCCCTTTGTAGCATTCAAGGAAGACCAGAAACTGGCCACACTATTTCCCTTTCCTGTCTCTCTGCGCTTGGAACACCTTCCCCTGTGTACTACTGGTATAAACTTGAGGGAAGAGACATCGTGCCAGTGAAAGAAAACTTCAGTAAGTGTAACCTGCAGTCAACCCTGGAAAGGCCTGGTGTCTGTGGTTGGATGACAGCAGGAGTGTGTGGTTGGTTGCTTGACCTTACAGTTCAATCTTCTTGTTTTCTCGGTGGTGGCAGATGGGGGGCGGGTAATGTAAAAAGAATGCCTGTCTTCCAATATGATGACTGTGTTCTGGTCTACTCCCCAAATTCTAAAAGCCAGCTCAGAGATGGTGAGTATGTAGGGAATAGGCATGGTCCCAGGTGAGTTAGCACTGGAACAGTCCTGAGGGGCCTGGTTGAATCCTGAACACCTCAAGAAAGAGAGGCCAATATGGGGGAGTGGGTGGACATTGAATGATCTGTTACACTGATGTTATCTGTACGCACAGAAGAGATCTCAAAAGTCTATTTCCTGGTTTCAACAGACCCAACCACCGGGATTTTGGTCATTGGAAATCTGACAAATTTTGAACAAGGTTATTATCAGTGTACTGCTATCAACAAACTTGGCAATAGTTCCTGCGAAATCGATCTCACTTCTTCACGTGAGTTTAACATACAACTTTAACAGTTTCTCTTTAAATCTAGTAGTCTGGGCCTGTCAGCCAAATAAATTAGTTAGGATCCCTGGTTAGTGCTTCCTGCTTCTCTGGAGATTTGTGTGCTTTATATACAGACTGATATGATGAATGACCATCCTAATATCTAATGCTCACATAATAATATATGCCATATGTTGCCCTAAATCCTTTACAGAAAGCAATTTGTTTAAGCTTCACAAAATTGCTAGAAGGTAGGTATTACTATTCAATAATAAAACAGCAGCCTTTCTGATAGCAGCAGGCTGAATTTCTCTTTGTGATGCTGTTGGTAAGTCCAGGTGACACTGTAGCTCTGACAAACATATACCTTGCAAAGATCTGCCACTAATAATAATAGTATTATAATAATAACACTTGTACCCACAATCACGGTAGCTACTATTTGTGGAGCACGAATTATGCTGAGTATTATCTCACTCTTTCCTCCCAACCACCCCTATCTAGGGAGGTGGACTATTGTCGGCCTCATTTTGCTGAAAAGAACACTGAAGCTCAGGGAAGTAAATGACTTGCCCAAGGTCATCCAGTTAGTAACTGGCAGAGCCAGGATGCCTCTAAACCTCAATTTTCCTATTCAAAGGTGCTTATCACTCTCTGAGCGTAAGATTTAAGACTCCTGGAATTGTCCAATTGAGCTGACCCGGGGCAACCTCTCACAAGGAATATCTCACCAAATATCTCAAGGATCACTTAATAACACTCAGGGTCTTGTTTCTTTTCAAACTTACTTTGAACTTGTGGTTTTAATATCTGCCATATCCAGGCATGGCAAGTTCCAGTGGGTTATTGCTCTTCCTATGCAGCTGAACTTTCTTCCTTTTATTTCTCCTGAATTTTGCTCCTTCATTCTCATATCACTTTCAGCTATTTTTCCTGTATCATTTCTGTTATCTTTCTTTAGAATTCCCTCAATCTCTTTTTGCCTTCTCAGAGGTACAATCATACTACAGATGTAGAGATATGTAGGATTTGGACTTGAGCATTGCTTCCTGTCTAGTCTTTCTTCCAATGATATCCAGCACTGCCTTCCTCTCTCCCTCCCACTTCCCTTCTTTCTTCCTTCCTTCCTCAAATAGTTATTGAATATCTACTGTGTGCCAGGGACTGTCCTAGGTGATGGAGATACAGAGATAAAGGAGCTCACAGTTCAGCTAGAGGGACAAACACAGACAACTTAAATGTGCTAAATCCTATAATAGAAGTCTGAAACAGGGTCGATAGAGCACCAAGGGAGGAACAACTATGCTTATAGAACTGGGATGGCTTTACCAACCAAGTGCTATTTGAGCAGGATCTTGAAGGAACTTGCAAAGCCTCTTTATCTATAAAATGGGAAAGTTGAAGGATGATGGTAGAGCAGCAGGCTTAGAAGGGCAACCAGGTCATGATGGGGGAAGAGAATGGAGGGCTTCACATGGCATGTCTCTGAGGGAAAAATCACAAGAAACGGGTATATCATCTGATATGTTTGAATCAATTGAGAGAAGTTTAATGGTTTTGTTGGAAATTTTGGGATGAGTGATAATGCATTTATTAATCCCCTGAGGCAATTATTAACCTCCGGGAAAATTTTTGTAAATGTTGTACAAGAAAGAATCATAGCATACTGTGTTCTCAGCTGTGAACGATATTTACATAGTCATACTATGGCAAACTTGGATTTAACTAAAACTTGTGATAGAACTGTTTTGGAAGAACGTGGTGGGTGTGAGCGGAGTGGTGTAAAAGAGCTCAATCTCCAACTTCTAGGGTATAAAGTTGAAAGAAAATGATGGAAATGGAAAAATGGTAGGACGTATCAGAACAAGGATAATAAAAACACGGGGGCAAGAAGACTTTTAAAAAGAGTTAAGAGTGGTTGCCTTTTGTGAATGGGACTCAGAAATGGGAAGGAGTCGGGCAGGGAACTGCTGTTTTTGTGAGACATGTAGTAGAACTATTTGACTTTTTAAACTATTCACATATATGCTCTTAATCATAAAAAGTTAAAGGAATTATTATCAGGTAGCTCAAAATATAAGATGTCCATCCTTGCGTGAGGGGAGGCAGATGGGGATGCGTTGGCTTATAACTCAGATGTGGTCTTCCAGAGACAACACCTTAGGGCTTGAAGGTCTGGCGCTCAGCTGGATAGTGTCACACTCATTAAGTTTGTCCATAGACTGAGACAATAAACCAGATGCCTGTTTATCAAAATGAGCATATCACTTCCCAGTGACCAGAGTGCATGAGGTTCCTTGGTAAGCATGGATGCCGTGGGGGAGGTTTTTAGGGACCCATTTCACCTGTGCTCTGGGAAAGCCTAGTGAAATGTCCCTGCCTGTAACAGAGGCTTATCTCTAGTGACCAGATCACAACTCCATGGTGTCTCAAGACTCGTTTCTCTAAATCCCATTTCAAAAGCAACCCCACCTCCTCCAAGTTGGTCACATTTTATTCTTTATGTGCATAAATGTCAATAGTCTTCTCCCACTGTGAGTCCAAATGACACAGTTCTTGGGGTTTCCATTTCCCTAGCCTATACAAGTCATTTTCCCACTACTTGAATGGCCCTGATATTCCCCACTAGTCACAAACACACATTATAAAATGACAATATATTCCACTTTATTAACCAGCTGCTTGTGTCCTTCAGATCCAGAAGTTGGAATCATTGTTGGGGCCTTGATCGGTAGCCTGGTAGGTGCCGCCATCATCATCTCTGTTGTGTGCTTCGCAAGGAATAAGGCAAAAGCAAAGGCAAAAGAAAGAAGTTCTAAGACCATCGCGGAACTTGAGTAAGCTTTCATTCTGTTGTCTTTACTTGAATACAAACATTTCTCAGCCATGTCTCTTTCAGTCATCAATTCCTAAGCACTCCTTTGAGCATAAGATATCAGAGGTATCTTTCTGTTTACTCTCACTGAATTTGAAAAAGAATGATGATGGCTGCTATTTATTGAGGGCTGTGTGCCAGGGTCTGTTCTAAGCACTTTATGTACATCAACTCATTTAGCCATCACAACCACCATTTTAGGTCCAAGAAAACGTTTTCATATATAATATTAACATACTTGTCTTTAAACCAACATAGTCATAAAATATAATTTTAATTTTTTTTTATGGAACAAGGACAAAAGTGCCCTGGGAACACAGAAGTTAGAATGTGGCCCAGCCCGCAGTCCATGCTCTTAATCACTCTATTTCTTCCCTAGTGTGTATCACACTCATTCATTTTTTTCATCTCCTTGCTTCTACCACTGTATATTGAGTGTCAACCAGGTGCCAAGTATTGTACTAGATGGAGTGGGAAACAGAGATGCATCAGAGCTATGGATTTGGACCTTAAAGACCTTATTAGATGCTTAGACTCTTTCATTCTGACATCAGTTTTCCCACCTTTAAACACTGGTCTTTCTTAAACTTTCATTATATTGTTGAGACCTAACCTTTCTGAATCCAAAATGACATATGGCCTGACAATGAGTCAGAATATCAGAAATAACAGATTTCCTGAAGTCTGGGACCTATGGTCATTGAACCTACAGAGCATATAGTTTCACATGTAATTTCAAAGTTAGCATCTCCCTAACTTGTTCTTTTCTGGGCCTTCTTTCTTGCAGGCCAATGACAAAGATAAACCCAAGGGGAGAAAGCGAAGCAATGCCAACAGAAGACGCTACCCATCTAGAAGTAACTCTACCACCTTCCATTCATGAGACTGGCCCTGATAACATCGAAGAACCAGACTATGAACCAAAGCCTACTCAGGATCCTGCCCCAGAGCCAGTCCCAGGATCAGAGCCTATGGCAGTGCCTGATCTTGACATCGAGCTGGAGCTAGAGCCAGAAACGCAGTCGGAATTGGACCCAGAGCCAGAGCCAGAGCCAGAGTCAGAGCCTGGGGTTGCAGTTGAGCCCTTAAGTGAAGATGAAAAGGGAGTGGTTAAGGCATAGGCTGGTGGCCTAAGTACAGCATTAATCATTAAGGAACCCATTAGTGCCATTTGGAATTCAAATAACCTAACCAACCTCCACTTCCTCCCTCCATTTTGACCAACCTTCTTCTAACAAGGTGCTCATTCCTACTATGAATCCAGAATAAACACGCCAAGATAACAACTAAATCAGTGCAAGGGTTCCTGCATTACCAATATAGAATACTAACAATTTTACTAACATGTAAGCATAACAATTGACAAGGCAAGTGATTTCTAACTTAGTTGAGTTTTGCAACAGTACCTGTTATTTCAGAAAATATTATTTCTCTCTTTTTAGCTATGCTTTTTTTTCTTTTTTTTTTAGACAGAGTCTTGCTCCGTCACCCAGGCTATGATGGTAGTGGCGCGATCTCGGCTCACTGCAACCTCTGCCTCCCGGGTTCAAGTGATTCTCCTGCCTGAGCCTCCTGAGTGGCTGGGATGACAGGCACGTGCCACCATGCCCGGCTAATTTTTTTGTATTTTTAGTAGAGACGGGGTTTGACCGTGTTAGCCAGGATGGTCTCCATCTCCTGACCTCATGATCCACCCACCTTGGCCTCCCAAAGTGCTGGGATTACAGGCGTGAGCCACTGCGCCCAGCCTCTTTTTAGCTACTCTTATGTTCCACGTGCACATATGACAAGGTGGCATTAATTACATTCAATATTTCTAGGAATAGTTTCCCATTCATTTTTATATTGACCACTAAGAAAATAATTCATCAGCATTATCTCATAGATTGGAAAATTTTCTTCAAATACAATAGAGGAGAATATGTAAAGGGTATATATTAATTGGTACATAGCATTTAAAATCAGGTCTTATAATTAATGCTTCATTCCTCATATTAGATTTCCCAAGAAGTCACCCCGGTTTCCAATATCTGAGCACAGCAAATTTTAAAAATAACACAATTTCACGCCTGTAATCCCAGCACTTTGGGAGGCCGAGGCGGGTGGATCACCTGAGGTCAGGAGTTCGAGAGCAGCCTGGCCAAAATGGTGAAACCCCCGTCTCTACTAAAAATACAAAAATTAGCTGGGTGTGGTAGTGCATGCCTATAATCCCAGCTACTTGGGAGGCTGAGGCAGGAGAATCACTTGAACCCAGGAGGTGGAGGTTGCAGTGAGCCGAGATTGCACCACTGCACTCCAGCCTGGGCGACAGAGTGAGACTCCATCTCAAAAACAAAAACAAAAACAGAAAACAAGCAAACAAAAAACAAAAAATCCCCACAACTTTGTCAAATAATGTACAGGCAAACATTTTCAAATATAATTTCCTTCAGTGAATACAAAATGTTGATATCACAGGTGATGTACAATCTAGTTTTGAATGAGTTATTATGTTATCACTGTGTCTGATGTTATCTACTTTGAAAGGCAGACCAGAGAAGTGTTCTAAATGAACACTTAAGATCTATTTTAGATAATTTCAACTAATTATTTAAATAACCTGTTTTACTGCCGGTACATCCCACATTAATAAAGCGATACCAATCTTATATGAATGCTAAATATTACTAAAATGCACTGATATCACTTCTTCTTCCCCTGTTAAAAAGCTTTCTCATGATCATATTTCACCCACATCTCGCCTTGAAGAAACTTACAGGTAGACTTACCTTTTCACTTGTGAAATTAATCATATTTAAATCTTACTTTAAGGCTCAATAAATAATACTCATAATGTCTCATTTTAATGACTTCTAAGGCTAGTCCTTTTATAAACAACTTTTCTGACATAGCATTTATGTATAATAAACCAGACATTTAAAGTGTACAATTTGATGAGTTTTGACAGAGTACATACCCATGAAACCACCACACCCATCTAGAGAGAAAACATTTCCATCAGCCCAAAATGTTCCTTCATGCCCCTTTGTGCAAATCCACTATTGCCCTGGACCTAGGAAATCACTCATTGTTTTCCATCACTAGAGATTAACTTTGCCTTTTCTTGGCCCTCATACATATGGGATGATACAGGATGTACTTTTTTGTGTCTCACTTCCTTCTAAGGTGAATCCTTTTTAAAAGAAGTAGTGAGTTTCTCATTTATCACTTTCAGATTTTCATGTAAAAGATTTTCTTAAACTGCAAACTCCTTTCTATATGGATCATAACCATACACAGATTGAGGTAGAGTCTCTTTAGGTTTTAAGGAGAGTTAAAATGGAAATTAACATTACACTTATCTAGAGCCATGGAGAGAAGAGATAGCAAGCGTTTATTTCTGCATTTTCTTCAATGTGTCAATTTTCAGAAAATGTCAGGGATTTCTGACACATCTATAATTTCATTCATACTAAATATGAAAGTATGATATATGGTGTCTGATGGACGCAAGAAGCAAAATGATGAAGGTCTTAAGAATGACCTAATATTTAGAGATTAAAAAGTAAACAGCAGTGTAAACATCTCAATTACCAGAATATCCAAGTAGCTGGAACTCACTTTTCCTTTCCATTTTTATTATAGAGGCAAATCACAAGAGACTGACACATAATAGTCAACAATTACACCCCAAAATTTTTGATAGATCAGTACAGTCCAGCAAAGAAAGCACTACTGGTAGTCTTATAGAGCTCTGTCCTTATTAGCACTGTTCTGTTCAAAATACTGATGAATAGTTCAATCAGTGGCTTGTAACCTTTTTCTGAGGTCATGGATCACTTTGGGAATCTGCTGAAAACTCTAAACCCATCTCCACTGAAAAATGCTTATACACACAAAGTGTCACATATAGTTTTGGGTGAGTTACAGACTCCCTGAATCCAAGATGGAGAATCAGTTACTTAGATCAAAACACACAAAGTACACTTAATAAATTTGTGGATGACTTGCTCCTAAGGGGAATGGCCACTAGGCTATAAGACAGAATCACAATTCAGAATGATATTGATAGCTCAAAAGTGGAGTTGAAGTCAACAAAATGAATTTGACAGGAATAAATAGAAAAATCTGGATTTAAAAACATGGAGTACATGTTGCCCAGGCAGAAACCCTACATGGGCAAGGTTAGGAAGCACATGAGATTAATCTGAATTTGTACCTTTGGATCTCTCCTTTCAGTGCCATTTCTGGCCTTGTGGCACCTTATTTTCCAAACGCCCAGGATTCTTATGCTCCTACTAGTTCAGTGACCCGCTCAGTTCTTCCTCTCTCGGGCAGGACTCATTGTGCAGGACCTAAAGTAGCTGTTCTGTAACCCGTTCTTCTCCAGTGAACATGATCTTTCATCATTCAGTGATCTCAATAGGTTGATAAATGAGAGTCTTCTTGGGAGTATTTACCTTTTAAAGAGGACTCCAGCACAGATAATCCTTAATCTGAAGAGTCTAAACAATCCAGAGGAGAGACATTTCTGAAAAAAGGAAACTTCTCAGCCCCTCTCAAATCAAACCAGGTGGTTTACCACCCATTCAATCTGCTCTGGGCAACTCAGGTTTGATCAGAGCTAGAAGAGCACTCTGAAATAAATAGTATTCAAACTTTTTCAACCCCAGCACACCTGAGTTATAATGCACACAGTGGGCCACTCCTAACAATGATGAGGCTGGAGATGATGTACAATAAATTCTTGGTGGGGGAGATAGGAAGGGGTAAATGTACTTTTAAAAAGCTGGTTCACTCTTATATATTGCTACCCAGCCCCTAGAGGAGAATCCCTGAGTGCAGAGAAGTAAAATAATCTGCCTGAGATTACACAAAGTCAAAACTAGATTCACATCATCTGGATTTCAGTGCAATGCTCTTTCAACTGCACCAAACTACTAATTTCAGTGAAACAAACCCAAGCTTTAGTAATAAAAGGTTGTTTTACAATGTCTACTTGCTGGAAAACACATCAGTGGGCCTCATAAAAGGTTTAAACAAATCGATAAAGACTCAATACTCCCACTTGTCTTTGAAACTTTGGTTGAAAAACAAAACAAATAATTCAGAGATGATAATGAGGGCTCCAGGAAACGATAAAAAGATATGCCAATAAAGAAAAACTGTTCCACCACTCACAACACTTCAGAAAGCAAATGTGTGGGGTTTCCACGCCAAGTAATTTTCCAATTCTCTGCAGACACCAACTGGGTGTCCTACAATTTAATTCAATTCTGACACTACCCAGGGTTGGGTCTGACAAGACTGCCCCCAACTTCAGACACATCACAAGTATTGGGTGCCCGGGGTACTCACACTTCTGTTTGACTTGGGTATAAGTTGGGGGTTCCCGCAACCTTAAGTTTGATAATTTGCTGTAATGGCTCATAGAACTCAAGGAAACGCTCTTGTTTACCAGTTTATTATAAAGGATACAGGTGAATGGCCAGCTGAAGAGGTACATAGGGTGAGGTCCAGAAGGGTCCTCAACATAGGAGCTTCTGTTCCCATGAAGTTGGGGTGCACCACTCTTCTGGCATATAGGTGTGTCACCAATCTAGATGCTCACCAAACCCTGTAGTTTAGGAATTTTTATGGAGGGTTCATCACATAGGCATGATCAACTATTAACTCAATCTCCAGCCCCTCTTCCCTCCCTGGAGGATGGGGCTGAAAGTTCTAATCCTCTAAACAAGGCTTGGTCACTAATAGCTCCCATTCTAAAGCTATCCAGGAACCCACCAAGAGTTGCATCATTAGAACAAAAGGCACTCCTATCACGCAGGAAATCCCAAGGGGTTTAGGAGCTCTATGTAAGACACTCCTATCACTCAGGAACTGTCAGGGGTTTTAGGAGCTCTGTTTCAGGTACTGGGGGCTGAGACCAAATATGTATTTCTTACTACGTCACAGCCAAATTAAAGAAAAGCACCAGGATAGGTGTTACAACTAACCAGTTATTTTCAAAATGCCAGAGTACCTTCCATTTGGTCCACTGTTTTTGAATAGAGGCAGAAAAGAAAATGAATTAGAATCCAGGAAAGCTAGATTTTGGTACTGGCTGTTTCTCTAGCTCTGGGTGTATTCTCATCTGTAAAATGGAGATGATTTCTGCCTTCTTAAAGACTACAGTGAGAATAGATGTAAAAACTTATAAATTAAAAAACTGGTAGAACTATAGTTGTAGAAATGAGGTCTCCCGACAACTGATTCAGTATTCTTTTTTTCTCTCAACCAGGGATTTTTAACCTTTTGGGGGAATCACAGATGCCCTTGAGAATTTGATGAAAGCTATAAATCCTCTTCCCAGAGAAATTCACATTACAAATTTCTGCTTTCAATTTTAGGCAGTCAATAGAACTGTGAAGCTGGAGCCATAAACCACAAAGAATCTTTATACTGTTATTGGACTTGCCAACAGATTGATTTGGAGGCCTTGTAGTGTAACAGAATATGGGAGCTGAAAGCAGCAGACACAGCCATCTAAGGAATTCATTGTAATTGGTATAGCTGAGAAATTGGGGAATCAAACACTAGTGTCATACAGTTAAATGTTAAGTCAAAGATTATGAAGAAAAACACAGATTTACTTTGAAGTTCACAAAACCTCACTGAAATTGTAGATTCTCTATAACAGATATTTAAGAATGCAAATGTTTTCACTATTTTCATTGGTCTTTTTCTTCCATCTCATATTCTCAGTTAAGCTTCACAATTAAATTATTTATTTATGTATTCTGAGATGAATTATCGCTCTGTCACCCAGGTTAGAGTGCAGTGGCACCAACTCGGCTCACTGCAACCTCCGCCTCCTGGGTTCAAGCGATTCTCGTGCCTCAACCTCCTGAGTAGCTGGGATTACAGGCACCCACCACACCTGGCTAATTCTTTTTAGTAGAGGTGGGGTTTCGCCATGTTGGCCAGGCTGGTCTTGAACTCCTGACCTCAGG